>NC_020495.1:6691374-6695817 GCF_000184155.1 Fragaria vesca subsp. vesca | reverse complement strand
GTCTCCACTTCCTAATCCCCAATTTCTACAGTTTCTTTGATTTTGATTTTTTGATATTTTTGTTTGGTTGAGGTGAGAGATGTGATGAAGAAAGAAGAGGAATTACCAGTATTGTGCAAGGAACGAACTCCACTGCTCTCACAATCCCAAAAATTGAAGCAAATTACGAAAATAGCCTCATGTGCATAGTGGGTGTTGAGCTCTTGACGGAAAAGATAACTGAAATTGGTTTATTTGACTGTTAGGTAGCAATTCGGCTAATTATGAAAGTAAGGGTAGGAAAATGGTAGAGAAAAAAGATAGGGTAGCAAATTGATACCTTAGTGAAAGTTAGGGTAGCAAATTGGCTAAAAAGCCTAAAATAAAACCACAAGGACTAAACAGATGTTAACTTCAAATCACAAGACTAAACAAATTTCAATTCAACAAATAATATGAATGTTAAATAGTAAATTACTATAAAGTTATTAATCAAATTTCAGTTTACAAATACATCATTTACACAATATCTTACACATTTAAGGACAAAAATTAACAAATTAGGACAAATTGATGTCCACATGCCATCTGTCACTACACATTTTACGAAACTACCCTTAATCACATGTTCTACTGCTGCTACTGTCGATTAGGATGCCTGTCGCTGCTACTGCCGACTGGAAGCCAACTTTGAAATCTGCTACTACCTAATAATAGGACGCTGTTACTGCTGCTACTAGATTCGGAATCTACACTTCCAATAGATCTAAACAGTAGCAGCGAATTAACCCTCCCAACAAATCTTACAGTAGCAGCAAATTCCCTCCAACATATCTAAACAGTAGCATCAAATTTACTTTACCCACAGATCTCGCAGTAGAAGCAAATTTAATTTTCTGACCAATAGCAGCAAATTCCCTCCAACAGTAGCAGTAAATTTGATTTTCCAACAATAGCAGCAAATTCCCTCCCCAACAGTAGCAGCGAAATCATCTGTCCAAACAGTAGCAGCGCCTTGTAGCAAGCAAATAAGGACAGTAGCAGCACCGCCTTGTAGCTGTCGATAAAAACACGACCGACGATAGATTCCCATCTTTAGGGCAAGCTCCTCCCCACATTGTCGCGAAAGGATATCGACGGTCTTCTCCACGATGCCGGTCGACTCCTTAGACACAATCGGTAGCCATGTCCGGTGACACAAGATGATGAGTTCGTCGTTCAAGGCGCTCACCGCCATGGAAGATGAAGGTGTGGTGATGGAGGTGCGGCATATCAAATCGTGTCATGGATTGAAATTGTGATGATGAGATCTACTAGATCTGAGAGAGAGAGAGAGAGAGAGCCATGGATTGTAACTGGTGATGATGAGATCTGGTAGATATGAGAGAGAGATAGAGAAAGAGAGCCATGGATTGAAATTGGTGATGATGAGATTTGGTAGATTAGAGAGAGAGAGAGAGAGAGAGAGAGAGAGAGAGAGAGAGAGAGAGAGAGAGAGAGAGAGAAGAAGAAGAAGAAGAAGAAGAAGAAGAAGAAGAAGAAGAAGAAGAAGAAGAAGAAAAAGAAGAAGAATCAAAACATTGGAATGAGAGAAGGGAAGGGAGTGAGAGTGGCATCTGGTGTAATTTTATTAGGAAATAGAACATTTTGGTCATTTGAATTTAACATTTGGATCAAGTATGCTATTATTTGGTTTTAGGCTTGAGGCCCATGTCCTAATTTATATAAAAATGATTAGAAGTGGGTTTTTTGTGTTTTTAAATTTGGTCATATGCTACTATGTAATTTTCTCAATGTTAAACGCAGTGGTGAGCCAGTTTGGCTAGCAGCAGGATTCTCAACCGTCGTCCTTGATATAGAATGAGACAGACGTTAATTCCAGGTTTGTTCAACTTAAGTCCAGATAACCATCAAGAAAGAACCTCATATATAATACAGTCGGCACAAAAGAAACATGTATTGTGATCCAATCTTCTTAAGTAGGATCCTATTCTGGTTTTCCCCAAATTGGGGACCCCAATCTCTCGATTGTTGTTCATGGGATCCATGAACTGGATGTTCAATCATGTAAAGTACAAATTGAACAACAAGACCTTTCTTATTGCTATCTAGCCCGCGCTAGCTTTCAAATATCGTTCATTTCCTAATGACCACCAACAAAATAGAAGCTATGCAGAGAATGAAAATTAGGCAATATGTTTCCAGAATCAAACAGAAGTCTCATACAATATATGCCATAGATACATGACTAGCTGACGCCTTTATTCTTATGCATATAACATACATTTTCTTACAATGTAAAGCTAATACTCTCCGTCCCATAAGTCATCAAGGGACTTGTATGGTCCAGTAGCCGTAACTAACTCTTCTCGAGGCATCATTTTGCGCTGTGGAATTTGATTGATCTTCTCAAGGTCCTCTTTAGTTAGTTCCCAGTCGAACACCTGCACGTTCTGCTTTAACCTCTCCTTGTTGTAGCTCTTCACTGCAAGAGTTGCCCCTACCTGATAAACCCATCTAATACAAACCTGCAACCAAAACAAGTACCACAACTAAGTCACAAACTCTATATGTTTGTCAAACGTACTAATGGGTGCCAAAAAGATTCCACTACAAAATTATAATATAGTTCAGTTAACCTGCGCAACAGTCTTTCCATGAGCCTCGGCTATCTCATTCAGCACTTTGCTTTCGAGAACATGATTGGTGCCCCAACTGGTTCCTATGGCACCCAATGGGGAGAAGGCAGTCACAACTATACCATTGGCCTTGCAGAAGTCTCTGAGCTTCTTCTGTTGCCAAAATGGACTCATCTCAACCTATATATACACAACACTGATCAAAGTTAATACAAGTTTCAGTCCAGTGCTACTATAATTGCTAAGGGAAAAAAAGGAGCCAACTCACTTGATTGACTGACGGAGGAATAGTAGCAAAGGAGAGCAAATTCTGAGTCTTTTTGGTAGAGAAATTGCTGATTCCAATGGATTTGGTGAGGCCAAGTCTCTGAGCTTCCTCCATGTCTGCCCACACACCCTTGAAGTCCATCGGCATTTGATCCTTCTCCTCTAGTGCGTGACTCAACTTCCCAGGCGTGGCACTGATGGGCCAGTGAATCAGATACAAATCAAGGTACTCCAACTCAAGATTCCTACACAACAGAATTCACACAAATTACTCATCACCCAATTCACTAAGAAAAAGTTCAATTCTTCTTCCCCAAATTGCTAGACTTACTGAAGCGATTTCTTGAGAGCAGGAATAACCAGGTTGGGGTGAGCATCGTTAGGCCAAAGCTTGGAAGTGATGAAGAGTTCGTCGCGAGAAGCCACGAGGCCGAGTTTGAGTGCTTGGGCAATGGCTAGTCCTAGAGTCTGCTCGGAGCCGTAAATGGAAGCAGTGTCGAAGTGTCGGTAACCAAGCTTGATGGCCTCAAGAACAGCTTCTATCAAAACCTCCGGTTGTAAATTGTTGGATGCTGTGCCGAATCCAAGCACAGGCATGGTTCTGCGGCCGTTGGAGGATTCAAGAACCACTTCTGGGATTTGGGTTGCTGTCATTTTGATTGGTTTTGGTGAAAGTTGGGTTCTTTTTGGTGAATTGAGGGATTGAGATCGTGGATTTATAGATTTCGGGTGTTGGGAGAAAATACTGGATGGAACTCGAACTCTTCTAGTTGGGAAGCAACGTCATTGCTCATGTAAGCTAGTCTCGGTGGCCCACCCGCCCAAGTCCAAGTGTGTGCTTCTCTACGCCCACCTCTTCAACGCCACCACCCTCGTTGCCCTCGACCTCTCCCACTCTCCGGCCCAGATCTGACTCCTCTAGAACCTCCGCTACCTCAACTTGTCCTTAAATCCCCTCAATGGTTCCCTCCCGGAGTCTCTCACCAAGCTCGACTTGGAAATCGGGAAATAAACGAGGCTTTGTAATGAACCAATGAAGGAGAAAGGGACGGGTGTAATGAATCCCCGCCGCCCATCCCCTCTGTGATCTCCACCACCAAACTCAGATCCTCGCCGCTCATCCCCTTCGTTCTCGTTTTATGTGAATCTCTCAAATTGTTCTGTCGTGCTTGTTTAACGATACTGTACCTTGCAATCTTAGCTTTACGGAGTTGCAACAGTATCTAGAACAAAACCCATGAAAAGATTTCGACAAAACAAATCTCAGAACCCTCTCTTCTTTTTGTGGTTCGTGGAGGAAGAACAAAAAAACCAGAAAAGTCCCCAGAAAAGAAACTTCTTGTTTGGAACTTCTACCCCTTTTTCTTTATAGAAAATTTTATAGAAGTCCAGTTTCAACATTTTTTCCTTCACAAGTCCACCCTAACTTTTTTACCTATATAAGTCCATTTTTGGACCCAAATCTGTTACTTTACTTTTATGATGTTCCTATACTACTCTCATTTCCTTACATCAATTTCTCTCTCCGTTAAAACAAAAGAAAACAAATCTCCATTCT
>NC_020495.1:6689699-6691354 GCF_000184155.1 Fragaria vesca subsp. vesca | reverse complement strand
ATTTTAATCGTATCCTCTACATTTCCGTAGTCTTGTAAGTCTCTGAAAATAGTTTTCTCAACCTTTGGTAGTAGCTTTTGTTCTGTTTGGTAGTAGTTTTTGTTGCTTGCAATAGTAGCTTTTATAGTCGGTGGTAGTAGCTTTTGTAGTTAGGGATAGTAGCTTTTGTTGCTGACGGTAGCAGCTTTTGTTGCTGTTTGGTAGTAGTTTTTGTTGCTTGCAATAATAACTTTTGTTGTTAGTTGTAGTAGCTTTATAGTCGGTGGTAGTAGCTTTTGTAGCTAAGAATAGTAGTTTTTGTTGCTGACAGTAGCTTTTGTTGCTAGTAGTAGTAGTAGCTTTTGTTGCTAGTAGTAGTAGTAGCTTTTGTTGCTGGCGGTAGTAGCTTTTGTTATGTTTGGTAGTAGTTTTTGTTGCTTGCAATTGTAGCTTTTTCTGTAGTAGCTTTTGTAGCTAGAGATAGTAGCTTTTGTAGCTAGCGGTAGTAGCTTTTGTTGCTGGCGGTAGTAGCTTTTCTTGCTGGCGGTAGTAGCTTTCGTAACCGTCGGAAACCTCGTCGGAAGTCGGCCGGAGACATCGTCGGAGGTTGGCCGGAGTCTGTCGGAGATCTCGCCGGAGGTCTGCCGGAGACTTCCGGGGAGGAGAGTGGTTGTTGACTTTTTACATTAGTGGCATTGTTGTAAATATAAGAGAGAAAATCTAATTTTTTGATTGGATGGTAGTCTGTAATTTGGTTGAACTTCAGTACCTTTATTTAGGCTTGTTTAAGATTAGGTGGACTTATGTGGGTAAAAATGTTTATGTGGACTTTTATAGGATAAAATGTCTCAAAATAGACTTTTATGTAATTAGCCATTTTCTTTATCTCTTCCACTCACCATTTTCTGTTTCAAAAAAAACGTTGACATTGGAATGATGAAGTTAGTCAAACCCTTGGTCTACATTGAAACTTGTAGTTGTGCTTCTGCCACGTCACTTGGTGAATATTCACCCTACGAATTGAAGAATTTTCGAAATAAAACAGAAACTTCCTCGCATAAAATCGTTGACTCTAAGCACTTGGACATGGAATTTTCTAACATTTGTTGTGCGGGACTGCGGGTTATAGACTAATTTGTGACGGAATCGAATTTGCCAACCATCATGGTTTTGATGGTCATAGGACCAACAAGTAAGATGCTGCCACATTTGACAACCCACAATTATGAGTTAACCATGGTTATTTTAATTAGTAGATCCTTAATTAATTATCAGAAAAAAGAAAAGGTAATTTATTAATATTAAAACAAGCATTCCTAGATCCTCTCATCTTCTATTGCTCTACTATTCTGGCTTTTCTTTTTCTCTAGTCTCCCTGCCCCATTCGTCTTCTACCATCGCTATCACTAAAGGTAAGTTCTTTTGATCATCTTCACCTTATTTATATATGACAATCATTCGTGTTAGATTTTTTTTCTGGGGTAATAATCGTTCTTGTTAGATAATGATAAGAATCATTGAGATATTTTTTTCCATGTACGACAGAGTGCATATTGGTACCAAATCCATGGAAATTGAAGACGATGAATTTTATTCTCTTGGAGAAACGAATGAAGAGCTGGAATATGATAGTCCAGAGGTTAATGATGATACTCAAGATCCCAGTGATAATGAAC
>NC_020495.1:6687248-6688742 GCF_000184155.1 Fragaria vesca subsp. vesca | reverse complement strand
AACTTGCAACTACACAAAGAAAGCGAAAACTTTTGTCTAATTGGAAGGTGGAGGGTGAAGCAGCAAGGTTGTACACAAAAGCCAGTTTCAATTGCTTTCAAGAAGAGTATCAAAAATGTTTGGACTTGATAGTAGAAAGAGGGATTGATGACGCGATAATAGAATCATATGTTCAAAGACCAGGAAATCCAAACTTGAGAAGGTCAGTCACATATTCACCTTCAAATCAGTCAGTTAATTGTAGTTGTAAGAGATTTCAGTTTGAAGGGATTCTTTGTGCACATGTGCTAAAATTATTCCGTGAGTTAGGCTTGTCAACATTACCATCTAAGTACTACTTAAAACGATGGAGACGAGATGCTAGAAAGGGAATTCATTTTCATTGTCATGAGGAAGCAAATTTAAGTGATCGTAGCGCATCTTCAGCTCTTCAATATAGTCACTTGTCTCATATAGCACAAAAAATTGTAGCAAAATGTGCAAAGGATAAACAATCATCAACTTTGGTGGAGTCTAAGTTGTTGGAGCTAGAGGCAGAATTGGATGGCAATTTACCTAGTCGACAAGAACATGAAGCAATTGGTGATATATATTCAGATGATGATCAAGTGCATGAAAATAATGCAAATTTAGTTTTGCGTGATCTAAAAGTAAAGAAGCGTAAAAGGCACGGCAAAGGCAAGAGGAACAATGATTTGGGATATAAGAAGAAGTTGAAAAAGAGATCTTCATCAGCACAACAGGAACAAGAGGATGCTCTAGTTCCCCTTATCAATGGATTGAGATCTAAGAAAATGCCAAAAAGAAGATCTACATCAATACGGCAGGAACAAGAGGATACTATGGTACCCCCTGAAGAACAATGTGTATCTGCGCCAAAGAAAAAGAGAGCTGCACCTAAAAAAAGGTCAGTAGAACATTACAATGCTCTTTGTATTGTTTATCTTGCATTATTTGTTCATTTATACATAAATTAACAATTCTAACAATTGTTATCCATATATAGATTGTCAGGAGTACATCACATATGAACATGAGAACAGGGGCCCTTCAAATTCATATGACCATGTTCAGATTTATTTTCATTCATTTATGAAATTTACAGCTCATAGTTTATTAAATTAAAATAATCTCATATTACAGTGAATATTGTTGTTTAGGGATCAGTTGGATTGGTTAATCAAAATCAAGCAAATATGCCCTTCATATGTCATGGTTTTCCAACAACTTTTGGTGCTCAAGGCATTCCCTTGCAGTATCCTTACCGACTTCCACCAACAACTTTTGGTGTGCAAGCAAGGCCTAATCAATCACATGGCATTCCCTCACAATATTTTCATGGAATTCCACCAACAGCTTCTACTATTCATCCAATTCCTAGTCATTCACTTGGTTACCAACTTATTCCACCAATATCTGATTATTCTCTTGTGTATTCCCAGGTATGCTCTCTTGTACCTACTATCTTCTTTTCTTTACCTTATATGGTTTTAG
>NC_020495.1:6683202-6687228 GCF_000184155.1 Fragaria vesca subsp. vesca | reverse complement strand
TTTAGCATTGGCTACTAATCCAGTATATCATTCAAAGTTAAAGCACATTGAAGTGGATGTGCATTTCACTCGCAATCAGGTGAAGGCTGGTTTTCTTAAGCTGCAGTTTGTTTCTTCTAAACATCAACTTGCAGATTTGTTTACCAAAGGCTTGTGCTCTCCACAACATCAGTTCTTATGTTCCAGCTTGATGCTTCACAATCACCATCAAGCTGAGGGAGGATGTTAGGATATTAAGTACTAATTGTATCCAATTAGTAGTAAGTAAGAGTGTTTAGCTGTTAGTTAATTAGCTAGCTTAAGCTCATACTGAGCTGTAAATAAGGGACACGTGGTTGGTCTCTGTGATGTCTTAAGACATCATATATTTGCTGTAGCTTCTCTCTTTTTTCAATTAATCAGAATCACAGTTTCCTTATCTTCTGTATCGCTTTCTTCTTCTCTAAGCTTTTATCAAAATGAAGGGATGAAGACCGATAAACCGCTGCCAACACAATCCACCAACACAAATCCAAGCAAAACCAAAGAAAATGGGGATGAAAGAGAGGAATCCACACCATACAATAACTTTCTCTTCTCTACCAAAGAGACTCAATCCGAAAGAGAATCGAGGCCACCGAATTGAGACAGAAACCGTAACCGAAGAACAAAACCGATGGTGAATAAGGGGTGGAACACCCATGCGTGAGCACCCATGCATAAACCTTTTGGTAAGTGAACAATCTCACTTTTGAGTGGTGGTTTTTTTGGTAGATGGAGGGGAACTTATGTGAGGTTATGGGTGAGGGGAATGATGGAGGTTTCCGGATTTGAAAAGGATGTTGGATGAACAATGTCCTATTTGGTTGAACATAAGTGAGAAAAAAGACCACAAAACGGGTAAAAGCACCACTGAGGTGAGAAAGAAATCAAGTAGATCGATCAAGAGAGAAGAGACCAAGAAATTCCACCCCCAACTCTCAAGCCTTTGATCTAGATCTGGAGATATCTAAATCTAACATGCCATAGATACATGACCTAAGTGGCACCATTATTCTTTAGTAGTTCAAAATAAAAGCAAAGAAAATAAACAAGCCCGGCTAGTGAGATTATACTTGCAAAGACACCACAATCTCACATAATTCAGATAATGGAGTACTAAAATCTCTCCGTCCCAAAGTTCTTCAAGGGACTTGTACGGCCCATTTGCCGAAACAAACTCTTCTCTCTGCATCATTCTGTGCTGTGGGATCTGACTGATCTTGTCTAGGTCCTCTTCTGTGAGTTCCCAGTCAAACACCTGCACATTGTGCTTCAACCTCTCTTTGTTGTAGCTCTTAACTGTAACTGTTGCCCCTGCCTGGTACACCCACCTAATACAAACCTGAGCAATAGTCTTCCCCCGAGCCTCAGCTATTTCCTGAAGCACTTTGCTCTCCATAACATGACTGCTGCCCAACTTGTCCCACTGCCACCCAATGGAGAGAAGGCTGTCACAACTACACCATTAGCCTTGCAGAAGTCTATCAGCTTCTTCTGTTGCCAGTATGGGCTTATCTCAACCTGCATGTACACATAGACTGTCACTGGGGAACTAATATCGCCTGATAATCCTAGTTGTTAAGAAAATGTACACAGATGCACAATTATTTGAAAAAAAAAAACATAATATGCAGATGGACTTGATAATTACTTGATTAACAGAAGGAGGAATAGTTGCAAAAGAGAGCAGATTTTCAATCTTTTTGGAAGAGAAATTGCTGACTCCTACGAATTTGGTGAGGCCGAGTCTGTGATTCTTCCATGGCTGCCCACACACCCTTCAAGTACAATGGCACATGGTCCTCTTCGGTTAGAGGGTACACCAACTTAATTCCCTGGCTTACCACTTATGGGCCAGTGAATCAGATACAGATCAAGGTACTCAATTTGAAGATTTCTGCAAACACAAAGATATTACTATTAATTATTAGAATTAAATTCAGTTTACCCCCTTGTGATTTTGGGGTAACTTTATGTTAGTCCCTACACTTTTATTTTCATCAGTTTACCCCTTGAACTCTTCAATTTATGTCTGCCGTGCCCAAATTCTCATATTCCGTTTGAATTGACTTTTAATTATCAGCAGTTAAGATCCGATTTGGACATATAAGATCCGATTTGCCCAAATTCTAGATACTGGTCTCACAGTTAAGTTTAAAATTATCAGCAATTAACGTCCGATTTAGACAGAATATAGGACATTTGGTCACGCTTGAGGAAAATTCAAAAGTTTGAGGGGTAAACTGATAAAATTGAAAGTATAGGGATTAACATGAAGTTACTCCCAAACCTCATTGGGGTAAACTGAATTTAATTAGAGGGTACACCAACTTAATTCCCTGGCTTACCACTTATGGGCCAGTGAATCAGATACAGATCAAGGTACTCAATTTGAAGATTTCTGCAAACACATAGATATTACTATTAATTATTATCTAATTATTTTTCCCACCAAATTTACTAAACTTCGAATGGTAGTGGTAGTAATGTGCGACTTACTGAAGTGATTTCTTTAGAGCAGGAATGACCAAGTCCGGATGAGCATCATTACACCATAGCTTTGAAGTGATGAACAATTCGTCTCTAGAGGCAATAAGGCCAAGGCTAATAGCTTTGGCCACTGCTTCACCTAGAGTCTGCTCGGAGCCGTAAATGGAAGCCGTGTCGAAATGGCGGTAACCGAGCTTGATGGCTTCGAGAACAGCTTCGATCAAAACTTCTGGTTCTAAATTGTTTGATGCTGTGCCGAAGCCAAGCACAGGCATTGCCCTGCGGCCGTTGGAGGATTCGAGAACCACCACTGGGATTTGGGTTGCTGCCATCTTGATTGGTTTTGCTGAAAGCGGAAAGCTGGGTTCTTTTTGGTGAGTTGTTGTCTTGAGATTTGAGAATGGGAGATCGTGGGGTATTTATAGATTTCTGGTGTTCGATCTTCAGTCAAGGAGAGAATACTCATCACTCATGAATGCTACTCTCTTCTAGTTGGGAAGTTACATCATTGCTCATGTATGCCAGGGACTAGAGGCCGAGCCGCCCAGGGACCAGGTCGATCGAGCAGCCCCGACCACTGCAGGCATGACCGCATGAGCAGCAAAGTATTATCTAGCCGTCGAAGGACCCAAGTGTGCTTACTGGACTGATGGTAGTTCATGGAACCTATACATGTTTTAGGACTAGTGAAAGCAAGAAGCCAAGAAGGAACTAGAATTATTGCAGAATGGAGAATCTTATGATTGATGAATATATAGTACATGAATGAGTAAAATATTGTATAGTCTTTTCTGGTTTGAAGTCGTAATTTATTTAGTCCTTATGATTTTATTTTAATCTGAATAGTCTTTAAAATCATGATTTTTCATCCAAATAGTCTTTATGACTTTTAACTAAGAAAATTGTCAGAATGACTATTTGGATGAAAATCATGACTTTAAGGACTATTCAGATTAAAATAAAACCATAAAGACTATTTAGATGAAAAATTGTGACTTTAAAGACTATTCAGATTAAAATAAAACCACAAGGACTAAACAAATGTCAACTTCAAACCACAAGGACTAAACAAATTTCAATTCTACATGAATTTAGTAAGAATGCAAGATAATTCAAAGCACTTGCGAGCTTGATTTATATTTTAGATATACTTCTACCTCCTGCATTTTTTCTTCTCTTTTCTATCCCTAAGTAAAAATCAAAGTAAAAAAAAAAGAAATATGCATGCATATGCAGTTTCCCTCTTTGGACAGTGGTGGCTAGAAGATTTACTGCAGGGCTATGTTGCACGAATGTCGGAGTGTCAAACACTCCGACACGGCAAAATACGTGGCGTGTCGGACAATGTTGACCTTTTTGACATGTTTCGGACACGTTGACCGACTCGCCACATCATCTCCGACACGCCACATCATCATTTATCAATTTTTTTAATTGAAAAAAAAGAGAGAAAGGGAACCAAAACCTAAATAAAGCTATTGTCCACTTTTGAAAGCAAACTATTGCCCAGTTTTG
>NC_020495.1:6668482-6683102 GCF_000184155.1 Fragaria vesca subsp. vesca | reverse complement strand
CTACTACTACTACTCTCTACTCTCTCTCTCTCTCTCTCTCTCTCTCTCTCTCTCTCTCTCTCTCTCTCTCTCTCTCTCTCCCCCCGCCCCTGATTATTCCCTTCCTATCTATCACTCCCAATCCAAACCACCATGACCGCCGCAGCTCTGATCAACGACCTCCCCGAGGCGATTCTCACCACCATCATCGCCTTGCTCTCCGACACCCGTACCCGCAACTCTGTCGCCCACCGCCTCTGCCTCGCCTTCCCCTCCGTCACTTCCCTCACCGTCTACTTCCGATCCTCCTCCACCGTCGAGATCGTCTTCAGTCTCTGGCCGCGTTTGCGCCGCCTCAAGCTTGTCCGCTGGCACCAGCGCCCGCAGTCGAATCTCGGCGCCGACTTCGATCCTCTCTTCCAGCAATGCTACGCTCTCTCTGATTTGGACTTGTCGGAGTTCTACTACTGGACCGAGGACCTCCCTCCGGTTCTGGAAGCCCATCCCAACGTGGCCAGGTCACTCACTAAGCTCAATCTCCTTACGGCGTCGTTTACAGAGGGTTTCAAAGCCACCGAGATCAGATCGATCACCGTGGCGTGGAGTTGACGTGGGACTGTGCGAGGTCGAGAAAGGGTAAAAAAAGAGGGTAAAAAGATTAACAAGGGTTATTTTAGTCATTTTGGTCGAGATTGATGTCATTTTGAAAGTTTAGGGATGAAACTGATTAAAAAAAAAGATGAGATATCGTACTGATTTTAGACCTAAAGTTCAAGGGAGCAAACTGAAATTTACTCAAGAAATTTATGATTGGATGCATGTGTGATCCTAGCTATTTCCAATAGCCAACATTTTCTACATAATTGGTGGTTTATTCACTTTGTGGATGGCTTCTTCTCTCCAATATGCTCAGCTAGGAATCAACATTTTCGGCCAGGGATTTGTAACTTCTATTACATCCATATTTTTGGTTGGGGTGTTCATGTCATCATGGCTGGGTGCATCTGTTTTGGGTCTTGGTGAGTGGTTTATCAAAAAAAATGTCATTAGTCATTCGCCATATCTATAACACCTCCAAGCAGATGAGTTCTGTCGGCCATATCCCCAAATCAAAACATGAAAGCCTTCAAGGAAGTGGCCATCATATGGCAAACACGTATTGGAGAATATGCATTTGGGTTCATTACTTAATCACTTACCCTTCTAAACTAAGATGGGGGTAAGGAATTGTGCTGTGTTTATGTTCCCAACAACCAAATTGATCTCAAAACCCACATTTCACCACATAACCATGAACCTGACACCCAACATTCAATCCTCTTAAACCCACACACCCACAAAGAACACTGCCTAATATGAACTCATCCGGCGAGAACCCAATGCTGATGCATCTCAGAAAACAACCCAGATGTAATTATCAAAGAGTTGAGTCGCGCAAAATATATGTGGTCTTTGGCGGCCTCGGGTTTAGGGAATAGATTGGTTATTGGTTTTTGGGTATGTTTGAGTGAAGAAAGAAATGGATGATTGGGAAGTGGAGTATGTGATGAATTAAATTGTTGAGTGAGGGATGAGAGAGAGAATTCTGGGGTTGGGCTTCAATGGAGAGAGAGAGTCTCCTTAAAAAAAAAGATGAAAAAATAAAGAGAGAGTTAGAAAATAGGAAGAAAAATGTTAAAATATTGAAAGGATGAAAGTACCCTTAATCTGGTAGTTGTTTTAACGGAACTAACGGTTATAAATACCATTATTAGGTCGGGATAGAAACGTGGGATACCATTTTGAAGTTTATAAAAATTGAGGTACCAAAAGTTAGCTTCTTGATGAGCACATTTTATATCATATTATTATCCCTAATTTATATGTGTTAGTTATTTGTCTTTAATTAGTTGAGTTATTTAGTTTGTTTTTGTATTCTTATAGATGTTTTGTCTAAATAAATAAAATGTTAAAGTTATGGAAGCAATTTACTTATTTTCATATAGTAAGTTGAGTCTTTGTTTTAACATGAGTCTTTTTCCCTTTAATTAGATGAATAATTACAACACATGTTCTTCTCATTCTAGTAGCATGTATGCATATATGCATGTGTTAAATTGGTGGATTATTTTCTCATGCATTAAGTGTGATGTGTGAAAATATTACCATGGCATCCATTGTTGAATTCACTTTTGCTTGTTTGATTCATAGGTATATAGATGCATTGAAACAAATGGAAGAGAGTATGAAGAATTTCCAAGGACATGTACCATGAAACAAGGAGGCAAGAAGCAAGCAAACATGATTCTAGGAACTAAATCTTCAATTGTTCAAAGATTGTGTACGTATCTTCTCTTCATTCACATGAAAAATGAGAGAAGGAAGCTATGTATGGAAGCATTTATGGATGGAGACTTTAGCTATCAAGCTTGAGAAGTTTGAAAGATGAAAAATCACATTCACATGGAGATGAAGATCATTGTTGCCCTATAAATAGAGGTTGCTTCAAGTGAATAAGGGAGGAGGAGAGAGTAGAGAATTAGAGACACATTGTTGCTCTTAGTTCTTCTCTTTCTTTAGCTACTTTTTGTATGATGTTTTGTATTGTTTTAAATATGTTTTCAATTTGTACTATGTCTAGCTAATTTCCTTAACTAAGGTTAAGGAGGAAACCACATTATGAAATAAGTTTCTTTTAATTATCTACAATTCCCATAGTTATGTTATCCATGCCTATGACTCTTGCTTCAAAATGCATTAATAAAATCCTTGTTCTTTTCACCTCTAATGTCATGCATTTTTGGTAGTTTGGAAGTCAGTTTTATTAATCCATGCTTGGCTTTGTAAAATATTTAATATGAACTCCTTTGATCTCTTGTCATTCAAATGAGCTTGTTTCACATTTGATGCTTTGTAAACGTTTTGATCTTTTGTAGTTTCAATAAGTTTGTGTACATGTGATGCTTTGATGTTCATAATTAAGAAGCGAAGAAGAGTCTACTTTAGATATATTTCATGTGTGCTTCATTGTTAAATCTTGAGAAAGTAGTAGATTGATTTCTAGATTGCTACTCCTAATTCGGGAATTAGTAGATAATATTTAGAGACTTATCAAGTAATGTGGTGGAATCCGATGTCTTAGTTACTTCGTCATCAAGGTAATTTTTTATCTATTTTATTTGTCTTAGCTACTTCACCATCAACTTTCATTCAACTAGGTTAGTGTTAAATTAATTTAGATTCGATTAGTTTTTCCTATTTTTATACATTCCCTGTGGGTTCGACCTCGCTCTTGCATATCTGTGCTGCAACTGATTCGTGCGCTTGCGAGTAACATTTTAAAACACATCACTTCTCTAAAAGGTGGGACATTGTTTGGACAATTTTCCCTATACTAAATTTAATGAGGTTTATAGAAACTAGTAATGTTTTTTGTGTAACAAAAAGAAGGTACATTCAAGAAATGAATGATTATTTTGTTAATTTGTTCAATCACTCTGTACCAATATTGTTAAAGAGGAAGTTATATTTAATTTTATATTTTTTGTTACAATGGCAATAAAATATATTGTGATTGTAAACAAATGAATCAAACATTGTAAAATGGATTATGATTGTAAACAAGTGGAATCAAGCGATGAGAAGGTTTCCGTACTTTGCGAAACAACCTTGCCAAGCGAAACCTTGGTTTCGTGATGGCAACGGTGAGCTTCAAGCTATCTAAGTATAGGAAAGATTACAGTGATTGGAGAAACGATATTTTTCTTCTCTAACGACGTTCAGATCTCGACTAAGATTCTCAAAAGCTTCACTTGAGTTTTCTCTCTGTTGAGGGTGGTCCAATCATTTTCAGGAAAATAAATTTGTAAACCTACACAACCCTAGATTAAGAGGACTACCCTAACTTTTTTCCCCCTAATACGCATTGTTGTACGACAGCTAGGGCATGTACAAGTGACAAACCATAGGTAGTTTACTTGCTGCAACCGTCAAGATCAGAGCCTAAAACCACCTAACAAATATGATGGCCACCCATGATAGTCAGCCCATTCGTTCACTAAAACGTCAACACCCGATCTAGCTCCAAACAATCATAGCTCTTACAAACGTAAAGCCATCTATGCTGGCATGTACTATGCTTGTTGATAACAAAGGAATGCCGTTGAAGAAAATGATCGACGCATCCGTTCAGAAAGGAAACTCCAATGAGCCCACATGGACCAACCTGATCACCGTTGCCTCACCCCATGCCTTTGCCGAACTCGAAAAACCATGAGGATTTGAACTTGGAGCAAAGCACTAAGTCCTCTCCGCGCGGTGATGTACTTGTCGATCTACTAAAACAAGGCACGCCTTGTTGATCTACATATTCTATTGTGCTGGTCTGTAAGATTTTCGTTATGTCTTCTAAGAATTAATTTTGACGCTACGTTTTTATCTTATTCTTATTCATATATTTGAGTTGTTCATTTTCAAGCTTCTTGTATAAATCTATTTATTAAATCCTCCACACGATTTTATAAATTTATATATAGGCAGAGGCCGAGTGAGTCATAGCCTCCCTCGTATGCCCCGACCCTTCCTAATTGATCGAGCACATAATACATGAATTTCAACAATGAAATGAAATCACTTTATTCTCATACATGTAATAACATGCATATGTGTGTGTCTATATATATATAGACCGCTCATAAAGTGCGGACGTCGCCGATTTCTCCACTTTCAGGCGTCGACGACGAAGCTGCAGACACTTGCCGGATGAACACCAGAGGCATCCCAGTTGGCGTTACCATGAAGAAGAAAACCAAGGAGATCGGGATTGAAGGTCTGGGCAACAACCTCACCCAGAACTTCAAGATCGATCAAGGTTGGCTACAAATTTGTAGCCGGCGAGTCCACCGGCAAGAAGAAGCTCCGTATCAAGGTTTTGTGTGTGTGTGTGTTGGGTGTGTGTGGGATTTCAAAGCTGTACATTGTTTTTACTCCTTACAAATGTTATACATATTGGATGTATGTGTTTCAAAGTTGTACATTGTTTTTACTCCTTACAAATGTTATACATATTGGATGTATAATTGAACATGCCCAGACCATTTGAGTTTATAATCAAGAGACAAATATTGCACAATGGTAATTCCCTGTTTTCCTCGTATATATTAAAATAATAAATTGCACCTTGCCAAACAAAGTCGCAAAAGAATAGTGTAGTCCCCATCACGTTGGGTCGAAAATGAAACTCGTATCAGCTGCTATTATCAGGGAGGACATGGGGCCAAGATCATCTTGTTTGAATTTACAATAAACCGTAAGCTGTGCAGTCATATTGTTAATGACCTTAACATGGGCTTTACGTATTAAAAAGTGTATTCCATTGCAGCTACTTAAAGACAAGCAAACACCATTAACAACATAATGTTTCTGATGAACAAAGCCATATTGCTATCTTGTTTGAGGTTTAAAAATGGTGGATGAAACCAGCCTCTGCGTGATCGCACCTGTGGAACAGAGAATTGTACTTGGGGTGTTAAAGGAAACTAGAAAACTGCTCACATCAGGAGAAGAGATATCTTTGATCTTATGTAGTAGACAGTTATCACATTATCTGTTAAAAAACATCCAACAGAAAACCGTTATTGAACACATAAGCAGTATATGTCTTCATAGGATATAATGGGTTCTATCATTTTCTTACCTAAAACTTCCACCTCTGACGCTGCAGGCAACATTTCTTGCAACACATAAGACAGGGACGGCATTATTTGCCTGTAGCATTACAATGAAATCAAGATTAGGAAATAAAAATGCCCATGTAGATTATTTGCGATAGATGTCATAGAACAGAACAGTTTCAAAGGGCTATAGCCAAATGCAAAGACATTTACTTCAGCTTGAGGAGAACAGTAAGGAGCAATGAGGAACAACATTCACCCGAGGTTGATCTCTGGCATGCCACACTTTCAAGCGATCATCAATCACACTAAAGATTTCTTGGAAGACACTGAACAATGACTTCGTTAAACCTAAAAACAGATGAAAATTAATTATATTTGGCAGGGAAAGGGACAAGCTTTTTTAATTATGTAACAAAAATTAGAAATGAATGACATTTACCACACTTGACACAAATGATGCGGCCGGGTAATCAATTTTGATTCTGGATCAAGAAGATTCCACATTCTAAAGCAGAATCCCTTTCAGCCATTGTGCAAACATAAACTTCAAAAACTTTTGAGCCTCTTGCAGTCAAGTAGCTTCTAAGATACTCCCATGCAGGTCTCCACCTCACGAGAACACTTGTATCACAAATGTAATGAACACCATAAAGTGATTAGCATATAAACCAGCATGTAATACAAAATTAGAAAAGCGTGACAAAATAAATTAAGGTGTATGCAATCCAGAGAAACAATACAGGGGGAAGCACAAAAACACGATATGAGGACAATTCAATGACAAGAAAAATCAACTATTGCATCCTTTCATGGGCTCATAACTCGCAAAGCAATAAAGAGGGACAAACAAAGCTACTAAATGTGCTCAAGTTAGAAACTTCAAACTACAGTGAAAGTGATAATTGTGTACCTGCGGATTAATGTGAGTTGAGATAATATTCTTCTCCTGTAACCGTATAAGTGGCCAGATGATAGGTTGATGGTTGTGAGACAAGGCTGGAACAACCTCAGACTGAGTTTTGATCACCCTCCCATTTTCAACAACTCGATCATTTTCAGCATACTGCTTCATTATAAACTTGTCATCTTGATACCGCTTGATCTTTGCCTGCATACCACAGATTCTTTGAGGGTCCACCTCGCATTGTATTTTCCTCTGTAGGCCCTCAATTCGATCATGAACGCATTGTATTTGCAACAATAAGCGTTTCATCACATCAAGTACAATGCCAAGACCATGCTAGGTTCACCATGCAAAGGCAAGAACTGTATAGTCCAGATGATACATTGAATCCCCAAAAACGTGGATGCTGTTTGTGATTATTCCTCAAATACATGGCAACCAAATACAGCTCCCCCCCCCAACACAGGGTCATAATTGCAGTCTTCAGCTACAATATGCAATCAATGTCAGGGTTTGCGAAAAACAACCACCCACAGGATTGAAACTTGATTTAATAAGGGTAAATTTACTGAGAACAATATCACGTCTCATTAAAGAATGGCATTACTGATAGTATGAAGAGAGTACCGATGCCAGTACAAGTCAATTAGCACATCATGTCCATGATAAAAGCCATAAATCACTGACATGCTTAAGTTCCATAAAGGAAAAGAGTACTAAACACTCGTATATAATTCAAGAAATCTATTCTCAGCATATACTGCAGCAACAACAAAAGAATATCCAGTACCCTAATTTACACATCTATGCAATCTATTCTTATGAATGTTATGTAGCTAGCTTGTTTCTTATGAAATAGATTCCTATTAGAATATAAGGTATCCTGAGGATTGCTTTTTCCTCTTTGAAGCTTATTGCATCCTAAAGGCAATGCAGTTGGCTAAATGCCAGTCGGAACATCATGTGTCCCTGATTCGCAAAATTCTGAGGGAACATATATTTTTAAATTTTATATCATTGAAGGATCTGCATTGCAATGTACATACCACATCAGAGTATCAGACCATCAAATATCAGGAGAATTTACGCAATGCTTCAAGGTGAATACTGCAAGGATTACTTCTCCTGTCCTGAAGCTCCTCAGGCAAGAGTGTTCCTCACAAAATTCTTGAGCTCTAGTACTGTCCTCACCACCTGCAATTTGCACAAAGGGGGCGGCATCAGAGATGATTTCTGTACACTTGAAAAGGATGTCCCATGCATTTACTAACAGTAAAATTTATGCACATTGAATATTAACGCAAGTAATAGTAAAGTTACCTTTTTATTTACTAGTAGAGTAGTAGTGATCTCATTCTGGATCTTCAATTGGGAACTATGAACTGGCGCCTCTCTATATTCGGTTCCTCAGATCAGCTTGATCATGATTTGGTTTCATCCTTCTAGCTGAGAGTTTACAATAGACAATCGGTAATTGTCAATCCACAGATGAAGTCATGATATTGCAATTGATGTCCTGCACTTCACCTAACAGCCTGCAATGCATTTGTGCTCCTTGATCGAGCATTGGAAGAATGCAACAAACCCTCTTTATAGTGTCTTATTTGCAAGAAAGACAGTTGAATTCCTCTAACCAAACTCACACGTCAGTGATCACCAAGCATTCCATGAATAAGAACCATCTTCGAAATGGTGGAAGCGAAGCTTATCCCGAACAATAATCTCTCTTTCAGTAACAACTGATATAAACTTAATAGCTGAATGGCAGTCCTCACACATTGGGAGGTTCTTTACAATCCAAATGGCCTCACCATCCTTCATTTTCATTAGCCCATATGCAATTGCAAGCTTCTCACTGATATCTAAGGGTAAATCCCTCTCTTCTTCTTCCACTTCATGCATCACTGACTCCGGTACCGGTGTATATCCTGCTTCATTGCATCGCAGCATCAATTCATCTAAAACTGATATATTTCATTTGTCTCCGCATGGGACTTGTCGCCCATGCTATACAAATAGGTTTACTGATTCACATGTATAGTACTATAGCCAACTCCCTTTCTCAACCTTCTTTCTTTCATCATGTTTCTAACCTTCTCCACTCTGTCCATCCTACCTGCCAATGCATATATGTTTGATAGATTCACATAATGGCCTGGATTTTCAGGCTCAACCTCCAAAAGATGCTCAGCAACTGTTACTCCAAGATCAGTATTCTTATGCATCTTGCAAGCCCCAAGCATGGCAGTCCAAATAGGCGGAGCTGCCTCTTCCGGACTAAGCTCTTTGATGAACTGATATGCTTCATCAAGAAGCCCAGAACGCCCAAGCATATCCACCAGGCAAACACGGTGCTCCACTCCGGGCACTAATCCATACTCTTGCCTCATGCTTGCATACGCCTGCCTCCCTTCCTTCACTAGCCCGGCATGAGCACAAGCCGTCAAGACTGCCACAAATGTGACGGTGTTAGGTCTAGGACCACGAGCTCTCATTTCGCCAAAGAGTTCCATAGCTTGACTACCATAACCATTGGTTGCATAACCCGAAATCATAGCAGTCCACGTAACGACATTCCTTTCATCCATACACTCGAAAACCTCTCGCGCTTTCCTCACATCCCCACATCTAGCATACATGTTAATCAGCGAAGTCCCTAGCGGCACATTAATCTCCAGACCCCTCCTAACAACCTCATCATGCACCACACACCCCAAACCATCATTCTCCAACCGAGAACACGCCGCCAAGACATTCACAAAACCAGTCGAATCCGGCTCTACACCCGACTCCCTCATCTCCTTAAACACCTCAATCGCCTCCCTCGGAAACCCGTTCTGCTCGTACCCCGAAATCATCGAATTCCAACCGACAAGAGTCCTCCCAGGCATTTCATCAAACACCTTCCGTGCAACCCGAAACTCGCCACATTTCGCATACAAGCTAACAAGAGCTGCCTGAACAAACCGTTCCGAACCGCACCCAAACCTGAACACATGTGAATGCACGCCCTGGCCGAGTTTTAAGGCCGACAGATCAGCGCAGGCCTTGATGACAGAGGTAAAGGTGTAACTGCTCGGCGGCATTGCGAAAGCGAGCATGGAGCGATAGAAGGAGAGAGTGTACTGAGGGAAGCCGAATTTAGAGGAGGAATTGATAATGGAATTGAAGAGGAAGGAGTCCGGGTGAGGGACAGAGAGGAAGAGATTGTGAGCGTAGAGAATCGAGCCGGCTTCGCATGCCAGAGTGATCAGCTTGGTAAGGAGAGATCGGCTGCGGTGAGACCCAGAGGTTACAATGTGTGCGTGGACTTGCTGCAGAGCCTTCAGATTTGGACCGGCTTTGAGTAGAGCTCTGTAGGCTGGAGATTTTGGCGGCTTAGCCTCCATAAAAATTTTGGATTTGAAAAATCGTTAGAATGAGACAGTTTCAAAGTAACCGGCCTTGTAACTAAACGAGTGATATCTGCTAACGGAAGTTAAACGAGTAATTTAATTTACCTACATGCCCCTCGTATTGAAAGTATAGGATTGACTCATAGCGGTCATAGACTCAAAGCCAAACCATCCGAAAGCAGAGTAGCAGAGCAGAGCATGGAAGAATCAGAGGCAACCCTCTGGGCCAGGAAGTCGTGGGACCTACTGTGCGCCGTCCGATCCCAGTCGCCGCTGATCCAGTGCATCACAAACTTCGTGTCAATGGATCTCATGGCCAACACTCTCTTGTCCGCCGGTGCATCACCGGCCATGCTCCACAGCCTCGAAGAAATCCCTGACTTCACGCCTCAGGTCCACGCGCTCTGCCTCAACGTCGGCACACTCTCCGCCGACTGGTTACCGGCCATGAAGCTCTCCGCCCAACTGGCAACCAAGTCCGGTAAGCCTTGGGTCCTCGACCCCGTCGCCGCCGGCGCTTCCGGTTTCCGGTTGAAGGCTTGTTTGGAACTTGTCGAGCTTAAGCCCACTGTTATACGAGGAAATGCGTCCGAGATTATCGCCCTCTCCAACGCCACCGTGGGACCCACTAAGGTACACTCAAGTTTCGATTCTACTTTGAATGTCTGATTTGGATTAAGGAAACTGTGTGTCTTTTTTACTATGTTCTTTGAATGATATCTGATATTTGAAATTAAGGTAGTCAATCCAAGGTTCTTGCTTTACCTAGTTCCATTCAGTTAATGCATTTATAAACCTTAGTGAAAGTGAACCAATATTTGGCATCAACAAAGTGGATATAGGTTGAATGTTTGGCATCATTAAAGGTTATGACTTTAGTACATAGGTTTAGTGTTTGGCTTTATGAAAGATTATAGCTTTAGTTTTGTGTTTAGGGTGTGGACAGTTCCCATGAGTCCACGGATGCAGTAGAATCGGCCAAGTCATTGGCTCGAGCCAGCGGGGCTATAGTTGCAGTTTCTGGAGCTGTGGATATTGTCACAGATGGGGAGAGGGTTGTTGGGGCGCATAATGGGGTTGCCATGATGACAAAGATTACGGCAACAGGGTGTTCTGTGACTGCTCTTGTTGCCGCCTTTGTTGCTGTTGAGAAAACACATGTACTGGAAGCTACAGCTGCGGCATTATCCCTATTTGGGATAGCGGGAGAGATAGGAATGGAAATGGCGAATGGTCCAGCAACCTTGCGGATTCACTTGATAGATTCACTCCACAGACTGGATGAAGCGTGTGTGCTTTCTCGTGTTAAAATCACCAGCTTGTCGTGAACAATGAGGAGCTGTTTATGCGGTATGTTAATTGCCATTGGATTATTATAATTTTTTTTCTATGTAGAGTTCTCATATACTGAGCCATTACATGAATGATATATAACATACACTGTACTTTGTTGGTTGTCCCTGAATCATTTAGTGGCACTATGATAGTAAATGTTGAATAGCACTTCACTGAGCATTATTTTACTTTCTCACTTTTACCTTGTGAGATTTAAAAATTTTCATATGTAATAACGATAATTTGGCTCCTGAATCATTTAGTGGCACTATGATAGTAAATGTTGAATAGCACTTCACTGAGCATTATTTTGCTTTCTGACTTTTACCTTGTGAAATTTAAACTTTTCATCTGTAATAACAAGAATTTGGCTCCTAATGTATTAAAATTTTTGAAGTAAATAACTCAGTAGACAAATTCAAGTTGTAACCTTCTATCATTATGTCTAAAACACCGGCTACCGAGTTGAACGTGTACTGGCCATTTGGTAACTACTCCAGTACCAATCAGTACACCCCCCCTCTTTTGGTCTCTCTTGTTATGTATATATCAGAATCTGAATTTTGAACGTGCAACTGTTTTTGTTAAACTCTTTCATATATGTTTGGCTTAAGATAATAAAACAAGTGTATGTGCTAAACTCTCTGCATTTTGAACTTGTAACACTGAAGAATTAGTTGAATTATGAATGGATTAGTTGAACATAGTCCTACACCCTAAATTTTGCAAATTGGTCTTCATGAACCTTGGATTGAAGAAAGAGTTATATTTTTAAAAAATAAACGTGTCAGTGTTTGTTGAACACTTGAACTCATGTATTTACGTTGTACTATATATAGAAGATCTGTTGTTCCCTCCAAAAAAATAAAAATAGTTAGTGCCTCGTTATGGTTGAGGCGTTTGGATGAATATCATAAAATTTTGCAGATGTAGAACAATAAGGTGTCAATACTTATATTACAGTTCCTTCTTAACAGTGCCAGCAGATTATGTCTAGAGTCGAGGTGTGTGGGTAGCAGCTGAACATGCTTACTAGTATCATGGATAGGATTGGTGTGATGTATGCAAGAGGCAATATCTTCCACCTCACTTGTTATATATGAAAGTATATAGGAACTCGAACCAAAAGTAAGATTTCAATCTCTGTATAACCTTCAACATGAACACATGAGCAGTAGAACGCTAGCTAATTAGCTCGAATACGTGAAAAGGGGTTTGGAACAAACAAAACCATACCAAGCGGCACATCAACACAGACTTCTTTGACTTTGTTTCTCCACCTAAACAAACAAAACGGCGTTGGTTTTCAAATTTGAATGGACGAGTAAAGTAGATTGAATTCTGAACATATTCTGGAGAATCTTTTGAAGAAATCGATATAGACTGTCTGATCAAACCCAAAACCAAAGCATGATCGCCAATGGAGTCGACCGCCATCCATCTATCATTGGAATCCCGTTTAAAAAGATGGAACACAGTTGGTTCCATGAAACTACGATCCAAGAGCAGAACGACCAGGAAAAGATCATCGACGCCTGTTTTGATTATGTAAGGAATACGGAACCAGTTCGTTGGGGTGTCTAATACTATAGACGGCGCGTCCACTTTGATTTCCAATTTTTTGACTGGAAACGAACTCATCACGAGATCCCATACTTGAACAGTAGTGTGATCCCAACACAAAGCATAAAGCTGATTCTCATAGCTCGTAATATCTCGGTATGCTCTTTGTTCATCAAGTTTTGTCCATTCATCATCTTCAGTCGTACAGAACGCCATAGAAAAACCACGCATCATCTTCTGCGTCACATATCTGTACATTACAAACACCCCAATGCTGCTGCTTCTTTTGTTGTTGCTGTTGAGAATTGGCCGTGAGGACAGAATTACTGCTTTGGTTATAAACTTTCTCCTAATATCTCCGGCTGATTTGATATCTAAACAGAACGATTGTGGTGGTGTAGTGGGATCAGGATTGGCGATTTTGATATGGATTTTAGACGAGCCATCATCATGGATATGAGCAATGTAAAGTATATCTGGGAAACTTCTGAGAGGTGGGAGTAGAAGTTGTGTACCCGATAAGGGATTAAAGAGGAGAAGCTTTGAAAAGTTCATCTTCTGCAAGACAAGGAGCCGCCAGCCTTGATAAGAAGTGAGGCAAACACTATGACCTAACTCCTCAGGCATGTTCTTTTTCAAGTTGTAAGTCTTTCCTTCAAAACTGTAAAAACAAAACCCACAGTGACCATCTTGCTGGTGAAGGAGGTGCCATGGTGGTTCTTGTGCACAAGTGAATGATGATGACCTCAGGATGAATTCGACTGCCCTTTTCCATGAAGGACCAACTGCCTTGAATCGTAGTATGGATTTTGGGGTCAGTTTTGATAAGATTGTTTCACAAGGGTCAATAGGAAGTTCGGACCAATTTGGTTTTCTACTTCTTAGTTTGGTGGACTGCAGGGTTGTTTCGTTAGCCATTGGTGAATCAATGATTTTGAAGAGGCATGCATGAAGGATGTGATGAGGCCGACTTTTTATAGAAGTAGCTAGGTTTTCCAAGATTGAGTAGTTAACATCAACATTAATAATCACACTCCAATAACGTTTAATTTACTGATATTAATTAATATTAATAGTTATTCAAAAAATAATAAGTAATATTATTTTTTTTGAAAAATAAATAATATTAATATGAGTGGTGGCAGTGGTGCTATTAACATTTTTTTGTTTTTTTTGCTATTAACACACCAATGAGACACACATATTGTAGTCAGTAGTGACGCATACAACTATAGGGGCAATACGTGCGAAAGCTTCTGCATTACGTGCGGGTCTTTTAGCAGCATGGATCCATGGTTTTTAGAAAATTTTGGTTGAAGGAGATTCTCAAATCTTAATTAATTCCATCAATGGTACATGTTTTACTCCTTGGAAGATTCAAGTTCTTGTCAAAGACATTCTCTTCCTTGCTTCTCAGATTGGTCAAGTTTCTTTCACACATGTTCACCGAGAAGCGAATTTCGTGGCTAATGCAATTGCAATGCAAAAGAAAACTGGGACATAAAATTGGATCTCAAGCTTGGAGCAGATCCCTTCCTCTTGCAACTAGTCAGGCATTTTATTTTGACTTTTTAGGTGGTGGTTGTAACAAAGGCTTTGTACTTTGAGGTTCTTTTTATATTGTCCAAAAAAAAAAAAACCTATAGGGCAGCTGCAAGAAAAACCCTAAGCGCCATAGGGCCCCAAGCCTCCACCCCGATCTTGTCCGGTGGCGCCCAGACGTTGGCAGAGGTCTTCGGCCTCCGCCACCTCGTCTAGGGTCTGCTGCCGGACGAGATCAACTAATATTT
>NC_020495.1:6652098-6662770 GCF_000184155.1 Fragaria vesca subsp. vesca | reverse complement strand
CGTTAAAAATGACATTTACTGAGGAAAATAAATTCCTCGGAGAAAATTTGGTCGCTAAAAGGCCTTTCTGTTGTAGTGAGCGAGAAGACTTTGCCGGAACCTCACTGAACTCCGGTCACCGGTTGCTTGAATTTCTTCGGTCGTCGGTTATTGACCCCTAGTAACTCAGATTTTCTCTGGTCGCGGGATTTCAGTCACTCGGTTACTGACCACCAATAATCGGTTACTGACCACCAATAATTAGTTATTGACCCTTATTAATCTTGGTTACGGGACCCCCAATAATCAGTTACTGACCTCTAGTAACTCAATTACTAACCTCCAGTGACTCAATTACGAGACAACAATTGCACAATATGACCACTTTACATGCATTTTAAACCAAAACATACAAGCTTAATCGTATGTTTTAAAGAACCGAATTGAAGAATTCAAAAAAGAAAAAAAAGAGATTTGTGAAAAAATATGAGAACATCACAAGCCTTTGGACATAGGGAGGCTCGACTTCGTCGGCGTTTCGTGCCAAGGTGAAGGACTCCGGCGTCGTCTCAGCCGTGAAAATGATCACAGACATCGATCCAATTCCAAAGCAGCAGCCTGATTTCCTCCAATCATCATCATCCTCAATTGCTCACCACTGAATCATCATCACCACATGAACTAATCTCTCTCACCACCGAATCATTATCATATGTGAATCGTCTTACATCACCGGACCGTCGATGGGGGAGGAAGAAGCCAGAGCATGGGTGATCTCCAGAGATCACTTCAGCTTGGGAGGCGAAAAGCCAGGTAGCATCACCTTAGGTCAAGGTTTCAACTGGAGTCCTCGTTGACATCGTCGGCGAGGTCAGGGTCATCGGCACGGCGGCGCCGCTTCTGCTTCAAAGGGACGTCCAGATCTGGAAAATATGATGAAGCCAGTGGCTCCACCACAGTGGTTCTAAGAGCAAGTCCACCCCATGGGTCTTCGTTGGGAAGGCCTAGGTCATGGGCGAGACCTGAGTCGCCATGTGGCAATGATTTTGAGCTGTAGTTTCCACCCACGATTTTTATTTCTGGGTCGCCACGTGGCAATAACTGTTTATTGAATTTTATATTAAGTATTTTGAATGTGAATAATAATTTTATATATTAATAAAATTATGATTAAATAAACAAAATGACATATTGAAATTAAATATTTATTTCATAAGTTAAATTAACATGCCAAGCCTAGAAAAAAAATGTAATTATTTGAAAATAACACAAATATAATAAAAAAAACTAATGTTTTTTGGGTATTAACTTCATATTATAATTGTGATATTAACTTCAGTATACAATTGCATAATTGCATGTTTTATAATTGCATAATTATGGTATTAACGTCAGGGTATTTGTAGGAATTATAGTATTAACTATAGTGTATAATTGCATGACGTTGGATCAACACATATAATCAAACAAACTGTCCAGATCTGCTGCCCAAGGCTTCTAGTGGGCTGGTTCTCCATTTCACCCGGCCGACGTCATGCAGGCCAGAGCTGTTGGGCTGAGCTGGAATTGAAGACCTGGGTCTTCAAAAATGAAGGCCTGGGTCATAGGTCTGACCCAGGTGAAGACCCAATGAAAGCTTGGGTTAAAAAAAATTTGTGGGTAGAGATGAGTTTTTCAGCTGAGTCTTTAATCCTAGGTGGATGAAGGCCTGGGCCTTTAAAACCCCTTGGGGTGGACTCTCTTTAAAAACGACCGCTCCACCGCTTCGATTCTCACAACCTCTCACTTATTAAAGAGAGACTATGCCGCTAGACCAAATGGTTTAAGGTCATCAAATAATGTATAACCTAACCATTTAGTCTAATGGCGTAGCATTTCTTTTATAAATATATTTAATCTAACAGCATAGTCCTGGGTCTTATGTAATTTACATTCCTGTTATTAATTTATTTTTATTTTTGTTAACTCATTCACTGCTAAATTTTTTTGGATATGATTCGAATATGAAATTCAGAAGTAGGTCTCAGCCTCTGCGGGAACAAAATTTTAGCGCATTGAGCAAAAGAGCATACTGCAAAATCTTATCCTTGATTTGAACCTCAAGTCGGATTTGGAATTATAGAATTTCTGGCATAAAGCATTGGTATAGGAATGAGAACGACGCTAGTTTGTGTTGAAAATGAATTGAAACAGAACAGTGAGCGATGGTCATTGCTGCTAACGAATCGAGTGAACTTTGAATTCAATAGATCCCAAAACCAATACAGCCAAATTAAGACGAGTGGTTTTCACTTGATACAATGCACACAAACTGAATATATTGCGTAGACATCAGAGTGCATTGCAGTTATTTCAACCCTTTGTCGGGCAAAGAAGGATTACAAAGGTCTTAAAAATTTGATGTACAATCACCATAACTTAAAATCATCATTTCCTCTCCTCACGTCCATGGTTCTCAGATTATATCCTAATTATTCATTGTCAGACTCGCAGTAAAAATGGAAGAGAGATATAGGAGAAGAATAACTTGTATACAACAAAACAAAAATTATCGCATGATTGTCCACTATGAAATTTTAATTGCAGTTTTAACAAACCTATTATAGCAAAACTCAACTCTGCTTGCTTTTGATGTATATGATACCTGTTGGACCCAAATTGCGGATGTACTGCAAGCATCTAATTTTTCTTCTATCCTTTGAATCAATATGTGCTCTAGGAAGTAGTTGCTCAGAATTCCGAACTAAAGCATAACCTGTTATGAAGACATTTTTATCTGTATTTGCCGATGGACATGTACCAGAAACTCAACATAGGAGGGGCCATGGGGACTCTGGTCTTCAACCAGATGTGACAAGAAGAATGCTCCTGCAAGCAGAAAGAAAATACGGCTTAATCACATAATCATACAATATCTCATTGCATTTCTGATTTACAAAACTATGTTGACTAATTAGGTGATAGTATCTACTACTTTCTGTCATTTTCGTCTTCTTTTTTTTTCTTTCCAAGAAGAGCCTTAAAATGATAGTATGTCAGCCTTGGATCAGACTTAATGGGTGGTTTCTTAGAAATGCACTTTCATATGAAAGTATCAGGAATTTTCCAATTGTAATCAGAAACAAGAGCAGGGATAGTAAGATGCTAAAAAAGTTGTCCACACATAGCACTTCTAATTTATCTAGAGATTCGATTTAAGGCACTCACCTGAAGGATCTCCTTTCTTGCACAATTTCAATCTGCACATACAACAAAATAAAAATTGATTTAGCTGCATGACCATTCATTCTTCCCTCTAAATTAGAAATCACAAGTAGAGATATCATCAAACTTACCGCAGGTAGGAACATCTCTGGCGGCGTATTTCATTTACCACATTGTTCAGCTTCTTTGATAATGAATTATCATACTGCTGCAGCACAAACTGGGGGAACAAACTTTCAAGTCATACAAGGATAGATTGCACAAAAAGGAAGTGTTCAAAATAACAGATTCTGCCCATGCAAAAAGGTTACAGATGCCCAAACCATTACTACTGTACAGCAAGAATAATGACTTAAGCACCTTCCCTATAA
This sequence comes from Fragaria vesca subsp. vesca, assembly GCF_000184155.1. Classification (NCBI taxonomy): domain Eukaryota; kingdom Viridiplantae; phylum Streptophyta; class Magnoliopsida; order Rosales; family Rosaceae; genus Fragaria; species Fragaria vesca. Next base: position 6,659,216 of record NC_020495.1, on the reverse strand, counting down.
TTTAGTCACCTAAGCAAGCCTCTAGAGTCAAATTTCAGATGCTCGCTAAATGAGGTCTGAGACCAGGTTGTGATTTACAATTCAAGAAGAATAATGTCAGGCAGATAATAAGTACCCAAAGAGTCAATGTGAAATGCTACCTGAGTAGGAAGTGCATCAGCAGTGCCGACGCCAAACAGCTGTTGTAAAATTCCAGAATCCACCAAGTTCCCAACGTATATTAAACAGTCCTCACCATTCTCCAGAAGATAAATTCCATCATCACTAACATGTTCACTAGCAAGTGGAATCACCGGAGGAATAAGAGATTCATCACCCTCCTGAAAATTAACAAGCTACCAGTGTTCAATGCATATTTTCAACTAGAAGCTAATTCTAGTTTTTAGTTTTTAGTTATGAGCCAGAAACACATAACACACCCATGGGGAGATAGGCAGAATATAAAATACTGACGCACCTTTTTAGCATCAAGGTCATGGACAGCCACCATCCTGGGATACACCAGTGGAACTGCCAAAGGTACTGAAAGGGAGGACACATGGTTGATCCAGACAGACCGCTCATCAATTTTTCCATCAGTTCGTAGTCCTGTACTTTTGATTAAGGCTGACAAAGGAAAAAATGATAAAATTTATCAAAAATGGTAAGCATGCGGCGAATGCATTATCAATAACAAAAAACAGCAACAACGACCAAGACATGATGAGAAGCATAGCAATCTGTTGAAAATATAGTGGTCATGTCCCATGGAATTTGACAGAAACATGCAACTTCTTAAAAAGTCAATCAATTATGTAGCCCATGGAATTTGACAGAAACATGCAACTTCTTAAAAAGTCAATCAATTATGTAGCAAGTCATATGTAGATTTATAAAGGTTTCTTCCCTTGAGTGTTTAGGGTAAATATGTGACGTGACAATCAGATAATCATTGATGACATGATATCAAACCCTTTTATCAATAATAATGACAAAACACAAAGTAATCTACCCCAAAAGATAAAACACCAACAGAATATAGAAGTGCGCTCAACGTACTGTGCATGATATTACTAGCCACAATAGGGTCCAATGGCAGTAAGAAGCACATAATACAGCTTTATAATTCACTTGGATCTATAATAAAAGCAAAACGTGCATTCATATAATTTATTATAAAATATATCATCGGCCAAAAATCAATTATATAATAAGATAAGAAAAGAATATACCAAGGGTGTAAAGGGGCAGGAGCTTCAGTGCCTCTGGAAGAATAAGCTGTCCCGAAGATGACACAGTAGCACAGTATTTGCGATATGAAAACAGACTACTGATGCAAAGATTTGTCATTTGTTCCCGTACACGCACAAGGGGACTTGAAGTAATTTCATTTGCCGCTAAGTATTTAAAAGATATTACTGTCAGAATTCTTTGACATAGTCTTATAAATCAATCCAAATTTTAAGCTCTGGGTTTGCTTGAGAAAACAATTACCAAAGCAAAATGAGAAAACATGCATAACAGATCCTACAAAGAGAGCACTAACGAGAAGTAGCCTATTTGCTTACCTTGCTTCATGTAACATGAAAACTGAGTGTCCAAATCCGCAGCACGAAACAGATTACTTAGCATGCTAGTGCATGGCAGAGACAAAGTGGTGACCCGAATTCGCCGTTGGCCATACACAGTTGTGTATAAAACAGCACACTGAATATGAAAAAATATCAATATGATTAAACAATGGTTTAAAAAAATAAAATTGACAATTAAGATAGTGTGAAGGATGATAGATCAGAGAAATAAAAGCTACCTGGAAAGAACATTCTGAGCCATCCTGTAATTTGTCATCATGCTTTAACATTACCATAATAGTTTTGTCACAGTCAATCTGCAGCATAGAAGGAATTGGTTATTATCCAACACAGTACTTGAGAACGGGGAGGGAGAAAGGGTGAGAAATGGGCACAAGAAAACCATGAAACAGATGATAAGGTAATCAAATATTGCTAAGCAGTATGAGCTAGTCTTGTTATTAGATTGTAAGAAGAGAGGGCAGAACAGACGGAAAAAACCGCAAAAGTAAAATAAGGAAGGGATGACAACAGGAGTCATAGTTAAGTAGCAAGAGTTAGATTTGTTTTTTTTTTTTTTTTTTTTTCAGATTTTAAGATCTTGATTTAATGTTACTGTGGGTCAACATCACTAGTGGCCAAAGAAAGAGGTGACAGAGGAGAAGGAAAACAGAACCGTAGTTCAATGAGCTATGGTAAAAGCAATAAAAGTTAGATTTGTTCTCAGTTTGCAAGATCTTGATTATAATGTTACTCTGGTCAAAATAATCAGTGGTTGAACGACATTCTACTTCCATGCAAGATAAATAATTGGTGCCAATAATATTAGACGGTGGTAATCAGAAATTTTGTAGAATGGTACAAACCCCAGGTAGGTCAACATCTGTTGGAATGCGTTTGCAAAAGTTTCCAAAGTACTCTTGAACTTGAATGCCCTACAAATGATGTTAAAAGAACTTTAAGAACGATAGCAAATCATCATGTAATAGTGGAGAAAGAGGCTGGACAGTAAAATTACCTGGCTGCATCTTACACGCATCACTGCCTCAAAACCTTGAGGCCTTGTGACATTCCATCTAAGATCATTGTACAGCTTTGCAGGATCAGAGACAGCTGAAAAGGGGTAATAGTAGTAGACCTGGAAGATTGAGGAAAAACTTGAACTTTAAAGTATGACAACTGACAAGTGAAAAATAACTATGATTGTAATTCTAATCTAACTTTACATATTAATGAAAGAATCAGTCTTTGAGTAAAGATAAACTAAGGAAAAAAACTAGAAAATGATGAGAAAAACAAACCAAAATAAGATCACAAAGGTAGAAATTGCAAGATTAGATAATATACCTGCCCTCCAGTTGTTCTGGGGATGACTGAGATAGAAGCAATATCTATATATGACTGGGTAGTGATAAATAAATCCACGCAAACCTGAAACGTTTCATGAAGAAAGATAGTTTGAAAATCTTATGCACAACAGTGACAATAACCAGCAGGAGTCTTGGTCGACATAGACTTCACCATTCAAAATATAATGATTATCAAGAGGATACAAAATTAGTCATATGCTTACCTGATATTCGGCAAATTCAATGGCCATTGTCTTTAAAGTTTTGTCTACAGGCTGGAGTAACTTATTGGGCTCCTGAAATGCACAAAGAAATGTAATTCCAACACTACAAGATCAGGTATTCTCATCATCATTCAACATCTATGTGGGATACCAAGATGTTAAGGAATGATGTCAGAGTTGTTAAGCAATAGGACAACAACATAAATATGATCATGAGCATCAGATCATCTTCAACATATTCAAACCTACTCCGCAACATTAAATGATAAAACATGTGTACTAAGGCCCAAAGCATGTTGACCTCTTTTGCAAAAATTATAGGATTAATGAAGTGGAGAAAACCTAAATAACTGTCTGCATGTTACCCAAAAGCAAGTTTTTAAAATGGCAACAATTCAGTAGAAACATGCACTAATAAGAGAATAGCTACCTAACAAATGTAAAACCATAAAGGAGAAACCAAGTCATGTAAGATACTACAAAACACAGAAATGGCAAGGAAAGCAGATATACAATAATGCATCTGTACCTTCTCAGTTGAAGATATATTAGCTCTTCCTTCAGCCTCTCTAGCAGAAAGCGCTCCAATTCCAGTTGATGGCAACACTGCAGACAGTATATTTCATCAGTATGCTCTGAGAAGCTAATAAATCCAGTTACTCTAAAAATTCAATTTTTTTAGAAGGGCCCTTTTATAACAAATAACACGAATTGAGCAATGTGTCCACCTCGATAAAACAAAAAGATATACAACATATACACCTAATGAGCAAAGATAACAGCAGACTAATTTCCATATGCTTTTCTGTCTAATTAAAATACCAAAATAAATATATCCCTAAAACTCATCGAAACAGATGCCCACATCTGTTTCTTTCTGGTCAACAATACAAACTCAGGAAACTTTCGACTGCTTCCAACACATCCATTGAACCTTTCTCTTAACATTTGACAACCTTGCAAGCAACTGCGCTACCATCCATAAAAAGCAAGTGGATAATAAAGAAAACGCGTTACCAATGTTTTTTTTTTCTTATCTACACATTGAACTCAGTTATGAAAGGAACAAAAAAATGGAGACCTTCACAGCATACTACAGGTGCTCATTTTCAGGCAGAGATGCAGAACAACAATTGAGCTTAAATGTCGAGACGTTAAAATCACTTTGTGAATACATACAAATTAGTTTCTCTAATGACCTTAAATGATGTCAGTCTATAAAAGGTATGCAGAATAAAATTAAAACTATTATATCATTGGTATGACTTGGAGGTCATGGTTAGATATCCTACATTCTTCACACATGAAAAGCTTACTCGCCAACAGGAAAATTTATTTGATATGTAAGTTCTGGTTCGGGGTTGTTTGTTATAAACACTGAGTCTACTGTGATGTTCATGCAACTCAGCATTTTACATTTTTCTTATGAAATGTACGGAACTCAACCTAAGATCCTTTAACAGACCTCAATACTTATTAAATTCTTTTGGTGTCTACTCTAAACGTATCTCCAACCCCAACCATGTTTTTCTTCATTCTTTGCTTGCAATCATCTATAGACGTAGTTAAAAAGATACAGCATACAAAGGACATAACATAAGTAGATGGGATGCTTGCCTGACTGAAACACCAACAGTTTCCCTCCAGTGCTCTTTATTGCCAAGAAAGCAGCCTACATAATAAAAGCAAAAAAAATAGAATGAACATCCCATATTATATATATATGTATATGTATGTATACAACACATACTATGAACAGTGAAATTCATACAAGTACATATGTAACTAGAGTAGAGGCCACAACGGCAACATATGCGGAGCAAAAATGTGAAAACTACACACTTGAAATGCATTTTGCACATCAAATCTATGTCAGAAACCTTGCTCTATATATGCAAAGGATAAGGATCAATCGATGGACTGCATGACCAAATGGAGTCAAGCTGACGGTCTTCTTTCTTTCTTGTTTTTCACTTTTTTTTAGAAACGCTAGTCTATTTTTTTCCCACAAGGATATTTAAATCCTGTTTGAATTGCTTAATCTACCTATGCATATAAAACAACAAACAATGCACAGTTCATGTGTAAGCATTCAGCGTTCATATATCAATGTGAGTAACTGAAGTTCACAGCTGAGAAAAACAAAATACAAAATCCATGAAGTTCACAGCTACAAGAAACAAATTAGTTCTCTGAGTTGAACAAAGTAGTTCAGTAAATAATACAGATTCACGTAATATGGAAATACGGTATTACAAAAATACAGCATACCTTGATTGCTGCACCAAAAGCTGACTCAGCAGTTTTACTAGTCTGAAACATAGTTGGAATACTTTCCAGCAATTCCTCCAAATGTTTACGGCACTGAAAATCCACAAAACGCAATTCATTTAATAAGAGGCATGTAAACTTTTAATTATTATGAAGACAGATTGACTCATGGATGCCTTTCTATCAAATCACAGGTTCACAACCCAGGCACAACTTCTCAAATTCTCTATACAATTCAAAAAGAAGAAAATAATAGCTGCTATGGTTGACAGACTGAATTATAAATCCATGTTTTTTAGGGCAAATGGCTGCTAACCTCAGAAAGCTGAACAACCACATCAGTCTCTAGAGGAGTGTAAACATCTTGTACATCAGGAACAATAAGCATCAAAGGCTGCAACCAAATTTTGAAAGTCACAATTTCATAATCAGTGCCAGACCTTACAAGAAAAACTACGGAGCAAAAAAGAATTGAAAGCCATCCAAAAATACTGTTGACCTACTAATTGGGAAACAAAAATAAAGGAGAAAAATAAAAACGGCACTTCCCCTTTCACTATTATAGTGTTGTGTCTAGCTTTTCAATGTTCAGCAGTAGCTAACCCATCATTCCTCTACCCTTACTAGAAATGCAATTTTAAATCAATGCATCTAGAACTTAACATCAAATTTTCGACTTTTGAGGTAATCAATCAACTTTAAATCTAGGAATAGGGCATAGTCAGTCTAAAGCAACAAGATCAAGACATTGATCATTACTACACTTCATCCCTTCCACTACCTCAAAAATCACAGAACATATAAATTTACCCCACTAACTTGCCTCCTCTTGTTTCCGGAAAAAAAAAAATACACCTTGCATCCTACCAAAAAATCTCTCAAAAAGACTTCATTGTGATCATGCATTTCGATAGACATTTAAACTCAAATTAACTAGATCTTTCCCAAGAGTAAACTCATGAAAGCCAAATCTCAAAACCTGACCTGGCCCAACAGAAAGAATTTCAAGCAGAATCCACATCTAATAAAGTCATGTGATTGCAGAAGAGTGCATGGAATATTCTTGTATTATTTGACTTTAAATAGAAAGAAGTACAACTTATATTAACCTGCTGCAGTGCACGTTTCAAATTGTAAAAATGAATCGTCGAGTCAAATGTAGCGATCCCCACCAGTGTCCGAGGACCTTCCTGCAATAATTAATACCAACAATATGATTTGTCTGAAATGCTACTTGCAGTTGATATTTATTGCTTGACTAATGACTAAACATACTCATAAATAACCAACACACATGATTTTCAGACAGCAACTATCGTCTTTTGGAGTTATTTAGAAAAATCACTCAGGTTCCCATATCAAAACTCTCCAGCATTCATGTTAGCGTATATATATTTTTGATTTTGGGTGTTTCGTCACGGCTTCTGGGTTTTAGAGTTTGGTGATTATTTTCTGGCTGATGGGCTGCTAGTACATTAAACTTGTAGTGAAATATATACGATCACAATCAATGCCTACTTTCATCATACGGACAGCACATGAATTCCCACAATCAAATGAAAAAGAAAATATCTATAAACATATATATATATATATACAGTCCCTTTCCAGAGAGGGATCCCTCTTTGAAATTAAAGTGCGGGACTCTTTATTTCGCTCATTTTCAGGTCGTATTCCCACATCTCAACCGTACAATGTCTAAAACACAGTGTGTAGATCATTCC
>NC_020495.1:6637412-6651878 GCF_000184155.1 Fragaria vesca subsp. vesca | reverse complement strand
TTTTTTTTCGGTTTCCGGCGAGATCAACTTTGTTTGAAGTTTTGGGTGATCTCGCCAGAAAACTGGAAAAGAATGAACTTGCCAGGGAGGGAAAGTGGTCGGGGACGCTGGTGGAGTCTTCTAGGATGGAGGCGCGCCGTCGCTGACGCCGGAGGGTGGAGAACCGAAGGACGTCCGCACTTCAAGGCCGGTGCGGACGTCCGCTCCACATCCGGCCTGTATATATATGTGTGTGTGTGTATATATAGCTAGTCTAATTTTTCACTCACCTACTGCACCAGCTGGTAAACCTAAATGCCATTTAACAAAGATGAAAACAGCAAAATTGAGAAATCCAAGACCTAGTTGAACTACTAACGAGAACATCTACAGGGCAGAGACTAAATTTTCCAGGACACTAATTCTTTCCCATAAATATACAAGTTTCTGAGACAGTTAGGATGGCTACAAAATACAAATAATCAATACAGAGAAGAATTGTAATCGAATTCCAAGCTACAGTGTCAAACCCTTGCTTAAGGACTTAATATTGCAAGTAATAGAAGAACTCACAGGAAGGTCAGCAATAACTTGATTGATTGCACTGCAAGCTGCAGCAGTTGCACCAGTTTGTACTGCATTCATGGATACATCAATAAGGAAGAAGTACACAGCTGGCATGGGATCGCGCACCTAAGATTATCATAGCCAATAAAAAGAAAATGAGGTGAACAAGAGAATACTGAGTATGAAAAAATGACAACTCCAGTAGAAGTATGTGAAAGTATCTGTGTTGCTCAAAAGGCTTAAAAGAAACCATCATAGCATAATCAAACTTCAAGAATTGCAGATATTATTAATCAACCAACCATGTATTCTTTTGAGGCAACAAATTCAACTGTTCCCCTACATAGCTCCGGCCGATCATCAGCATCTCTACGTCTGCCATCTGGACCTAGATTGCAGTGGTAGTCACGGGGGGTCTCATCAGTAAATCCTGCACAAGAAATGACATGTTGTAAGCTCACCATTTTAGAAACTTATCCACATATAAACACTGTAGGTTATAACTTAATCCACAGCCGGAAGTAGAAACCTTCAAGATGTCAGGCACTAAAGAAGGAATTGTAAGTTACACGCTCTCAACAATGTACAACTGATGGCACATAATCCTTATTAACTGTTTAGAACATTCTAAGTCATTGCTTAAAAAGATAGCATTATCATATACAGTTTAAGAAGTTCAAAAGTTTCTAAGCCAATCAAAATAGCTTTACATAAAAAAGAATAAGACAAAATCAACAATTTTTTACTACACCATAAAGAGAAAGAAAAGATCACATAAACAACACAAGTACAGAAAAAGATCTAACTCACCACACAAGTTGCAGATGAATTGCCTGCCCTGGTCTATGAACTTCATGAAAGGATTTATGTAGCCTTTGCAACGTGAACATCGAACAGGACCACTTTCACCAAAATCTACAACCTGCAACAATTAAGGTTCAGCGCAACAATTATAGCCTGATTCATCTCTTGATCCCTAATCTATTTAAAAGTGTAAATTAAGTTTAGGAGGTTCATGTCATGTATTGATTATGAGGAATTTAACTTCATTACAAAAGTGAACCTTGAGTTTCCTATGGAAAGGGAAATTACATAGCAAGTTCACATTCAAAAATATGGTCATATACTAACGGGTGGGGTTCCATTGTTGTGTTCATACTTTTCATCAGAAATTTTCTAAAGAAAAAAATAAATCTTGGTAAACTACTGACCTATGCTGAATACTGATAGTGTACCTAACTAACTTATTTTTAATATGCACACTACTAAATTTCTTCTAATAAGGTCTTTGTTAATATCATATAACAAATAACACTTTTACAATATATATATATATATAAGTACGATGCATTATGGGTTTGTGAAAAGAGGAGAAGAAGCAAAGTGGGAGGAGTCTGAGGAGAGATAGGTTTATCCCATGAACTTAATCTCAGCCGTACAAATTCATTAAACCAGATCTAACGGTAGAGAGCATATCCCTCATATAAACCCAAAAAAGGGATCCCTTAGTGGAAGGGCCCTATATATATATATACATATAACTTAAAAATAAATTTCACAATGTCGTTTGAGGAGTGAGAAACAAATAAAGCAACTAATATCTAAAACAAAAGGTACTATTAAGTGGAGGGAAAAAAAAAAGACATGTGAAGTACCTGAATTGGTTCCTCAGATGGATGCGGAAGAGCAAAAGGTTCAACCAACAAAGCTAACGGCATCCCTGATGTTGTCAAAAGATCAGCAGTGCATGGTATCTGGTATATAGACAACACAATAACATCAAGAAATAAACAAAATTGAAACTCCAACAAAAAAACACAACTGCTCCATTTCAAAAAAGTACAAACTGATCATCCCATCCATGAAAGCTAATGCCAACCTGATTGATGGTGCACCTCATGTAACGTGGACTGCAATTCCCATTATCTCTGACGATATAATCACTTGTAGCAGGCTTCAAAATAATAAAAGAATCAGAAGAACAATATAATCACTTATGGCAGGGTTGAAGATATTAAAATAACCAGAAGAAAGATAGTGACTGGCAGTTACCAGTCTTTTAGATCTCTAAAGTTCAGTTTGCAACATGATCTTTAGCAATGAATAGAAGTTCAAATAAATACAGCTAAGTATATATTGAAATAAAATAATAGTTTTTTTTTCAAGTTAAATAAATACCGGGGGAGGATTTGCTTGATTGGCCTGACGAGTTTCATGCAGAAGTACTGAAGAACTTGGCCCAGGCCGAGGAATTTGATTGGGATCAATCTTTGATGACCCCACAGGAGTTCCAGTTTGATTGGCAGCAGATGAGATGGTAGTCATAGACTGATTTGGAAGTGGCTGTGGTGGCATTCCATACATTCTAGGTGGTTGAGCAGAGCCAGGAAACTGTGGATGTGGAGAAGAGCCAGGAAATTGTGGAGGTGGAGAAGAGCCAGGAAATTGTGGGGGTGGAGCAGCCCCAGGAAATTGTGTAGGTGGAGCCACCTAATGCATGCAATTGAAATATTTCAGACTCCCATTAGAAATGAATATACAGGTTCATCAAATTTTTCCCATTAAATTATTCCCAGGTTGTCAAAAGCATTGATCAAAAGAAAATTTTGTAATGTAGCAAGTTATATAGCTGAATTAGACACCTTATACCCCATATAGAATCTATCTATCATTTTTATTAATGAAACCATGCTTATTCCAGAAATTACAATTCATAACTTAAAAGCTATATGATGCAAGGTAATGCTTTAGCAAGTTAAGCACATGGCACCATAATAGTGTAGCTAGTATCTTTTAGGAAGAAATACTAATCTTGATGCTTTAAGTATTAGTTCAGAAGGGCCCACATGATGATTTTGTATTGTAGCACATGATGCTTGTGTATTAATAGATTCTCTTGCTAAAACTTGAAAGCATGCACTAGCAAGAGTGTGTTTCTCTTAAAGAGAGGGTGGAGGATTGTGCTGACATGCTTTGAGTAAAGAGAGGGTGCACTACTAAGCTGACACTAACCACTTGCTACTTGTTTTATATAAGACTACACACATTAGCTAAGAGCTCACTTCTGTAAACAGAGAACAGATAGTTTAGAATATACTTGGGTTTACTGAGTCCCTTCAAATGGTTTTCTCGCCTAAATCAAACTATCTGCTTTCAGGTATCTTATATTTATATATGCCACAGTTTTGCATATCTGATCTCACATTTGAATATTTCCATACCTTAGGAGTCGTTTTACATATAACCATAACTTAGATTTATACATTTATATACCCGCTTCATGTTAATTCTGTCAGTCAATTTAGCAACATTTTGATTTTTGGTATATCAGCAACTACTAAAACAAAACAAAAAAAACAACGAAAAGAAAAGAAATGCAACTGAAAATATATGATTCACCTGCCCTTGTTGCATTAGCCACGACTGTTGGCTATAAGGAGAACCAGGAGGAGGAGGCCGCATGCCTTGAGGACCCGACGAAAATGGCGGTGCTTGTTGAGCAGTAGATCCTGGTGGGGCACTGACTGCCGGACCACCGAGCACCGAATGCATGGTTGGAGTACGAGGAGCCCCTGACATTGGTGGTTGAGGTCCAACAGGTGGTTGAGGTAAATTTCCAGTTAGAGGAAAACGAGGTGCACCTGGCACAGCCCCGGAGCCAAAGGCCGGTGGCCCATTACTCATTCTCCCTGGAGCACCCATTGGGGGCACAGCCTGACCACTAGCAAACGGCCCAGGACCAGAGCGAGGACCTGATGATGGAGCCGGAGGCGTTGCAACCGGACCACTTGGCAACCCCGTTGTCTGAAAAGGACTGGAAGCTGGCCGAGAAATAGGAGCCACCCCAGGAGGGAAAGAACCAGGAGGCGGTCTAGACCCAAAAAGTGAAGACTGACCAGCAGGTGGGCCAGTAGGTCTCACTCCGGTGGTGCCAGGGGGTAATGTTGCTTGCGGAGGAGCTGCAGGTCTGGCCGGGGGAGGGCCGGGGCGAGAATAAGGTGCGGATGCACCCGGGAAGGGTGGAGGTTGGCCGAAAGGGGATGGTCTAGGAGCATAATTGGGCATGTTAGGCGGCTGCTGCTGCCGATTAAGGTTCAAATTGTGCATGTTTTCGGATAACGAATCAGGGCTTCTCTGAGCATTGTAATTTGGGGGTGGTGGTGGTGGGGTGTTACTGTTATTATTGGGCCTAGGTGCCCCTGGTGGAGGCACAAAAGCTGCCATGAATCAACGAAATTCAACACAACCCAGATCCACCTATCGTTCAAACTCACCCAAATCGAAATCTACAACACAAAAAACAATACAAACACCAACAAATTCAGAAACTGAAAATAACAACATACTGATAATCACAATCACAACAAATAATAAAAGTTGGAAACTTTGGGTTAGATCACTCTTCTAATTGGTCTCAGATGACCCCAAATTCAACTCAAAGACTAAATATGATTGAATTTCCTAGAAGTGATCGAATTCAAAACTGAAAAGAGCAATCTTTGAAGAAATCGTAATGACAATAGCAAGATCTAAGTAGTGGGTTGCGATCAGTGAACCTGGGAGTGAAGGAGGGTTGGTGCTTCTTCTTCTGCTGCTTCGATTCTGGGAGAGTTGGGAGTTGTGAATTTGAGAGACAAAACGAGTCTTTGGTAAGAGAAACGGACCGAAGTGAATCGGAATAGTAATGCGAGACATATAAGACATATGAAACTCTTTCCATATTAATCCTATGACTATGACCATGTGCATTGGACCCTCTTTTACTTTTTTTTTTTTTTGTCTCTTTCTTTCTTTTTTTTTTATTTATAAAATAGATGATCGAAACGTGTAAAAGTAATTTTATTCACACATATTTAATTTTTAAATACACACTTCTTGATTTTTTTTTCGCCATTTTTCCCTATATACTTTCTATTTTACCCTCATCTTTTTCCTTCCAAAAAAATACTCTCATCCCTTGCTCTTGTTTTTCCCTCTCACTGCACGGAGCTGGTCTCTCTCTCTCTCTCTCCTTCACCTCTCTCCTTCTTCAATTCCTTCCTTTTTCTTATAAATAGAATGCATTGTGCATTGAGAGAGAGATTAAAATAAGTCCATGTGCTCATTAAATTTATCAATAGTTGTGAAGATGATCATATGAAGAATCTACATTTGGTCTAATTCAGAAGGAATTTTCAATCAAAATATTCTGATATGTCGACAGAAGTGGGTTTTGCTAAGTTATTATTTATGCGGATGGATAAGAATAAACAACATGAGATTTGACGATTAGGTTTGCAGGTTTTGATGAATGAAGAGGAAGGAGAAAACTGTTTTTTGTTCTATTGTTCTTTTAGCAGAAGAGAGGGTATAGAAAGAATTTAAAATTTTACAAAAACATGTGATCTGTATTAAGTAAATGGGGATGTGTGAATAAAATTTCTCAACGTGTAAATACTGATTGAGAATTTAGATTAAGTTCCAGTTTGGTATTGAGTTTTGGGGATTAAAATAACTTATAATCACAATTTTAGATAAATTTTATGTTTGATAAAATCTTAAAACGTGCTTATCTAGAACTTTTAATTTAAATAACCACAATTTTATAAAGCAGATTGAGAGTTGCTTATTTAAAACTGAGTTTTTAAACCACAATAACAAACTAAGCCTAAAACTTCACATGTATGGTCACATGCTAACGGTTACCATTCACCCATGGTGGACTGAATACACTCCTCGTTGCATTTGTAGTAACCTCATGATTACAAAGAATCAAAATAGTCTTATTAAACATAAATTCTCAAATGAGGCAATCAAGACGACAAAGCAAAAAAAAAACAGTTCATCATAAGAAAATACTTAGGTGCCTTGAGGTATTCATACCTCGTAAGATGGTCGTGCATTATTGGTCCACATAGAAAAACCATTTAAAAAAACAGGACCTACTCAACAAACGTCTATTAACTCTTTTTAACAGACTTTTTCTCACACGTTTTGTTTAACTTTCATTGAGAATCAAAAAATAAAAAAATAATATGATTTAGAGTTTAACCATGATTTACGGTCATGGTTCTTTTTGAGTCACGGTTACCATTTAGGATCATCAAACGCATATAATGAAGCACGACACTCTATGTGTATATGACTTAGAGTTTATGACAATCGATCAATAGTCACCCTTAGTGTATATATGATATATGATGATCGACCAATAATCAACTCTCGTGCATGTATATAGAATATATGATAATCGACCACTAGTCATCTCTAGTGTATATAGGATTTATGATGATCGAGCATTAGTACATTATTGCTAATGTTGACATGGTTAACAATTTATAATGATAAAGTACAAATCACCTCACCTCTATACTATACCCCAACATGGTATAATATTATTGGTACTATGGAAATGTAATAGGGAAAATGCATGTTTTCAGTTACTAGTAATGCTATTTACAAATTAAAGAGTACTACGGGAATATTGCACCATCTAGTTTCCATTAAAAAGTAAAACCTTTTGTTGCACGGACATGGACACGGATACAACGACACGACACGACGACACGGTAAAACTTAAAAATTGAGTTTCCGTCACGGCTTAAACATGACAAATAGAATAATATATTTATGTACTTTTAATACATAAAAAATATACTAAAATATTAAATAAGTTTATTACATTACCAAAATCATGTTCTAAATTCAATTTTTTTTTGTCTAAATTCAATCAATTGCATAATCATATTAAAATAACATTAAATAGAATCAAATGCAAGTCATTAATTAAAGAGATCAAATGGGCAGTTCCGATATAGGTTATAAAAAATTTAAAAAAAACTAGGCATCAACTTAGTAACATAACAGCCCTCTAACACCTAATAGACAAGAAAATTTCAATCATTCCATAATCCATCTAAACTCTTTTTTTTATTTTTATATATATGTATATATATATATTAAAAATTAATGACGTGGTGTGTCGGAGGCTGAGGTGGCGTGTCGGTCAACGTGTCGAAAAAGTCAACATTTTCTGACACGCCACATAACGGGCCGGACACGTGTCGGGCCGTGTCGGAGGCGTGTTCCCGTGTCAGATGTGTTGGACACTCCGACACTCAAGTGTCCGTGCAACATAGGTAAAACCGCACCATCTAATGGAGATGATCACTAATCACTTTGCTTATATCATATTGTAAGGTGTAAAGTTAGAGACCATTTGTTCACCATCTTCTTTTCGCTCTGCTCTCATGCATCCACTCTTCTGTAGGTGTGCGTCATTTACGTAGTTTTCTGTCACCAAGTTGGTCGTAGAGGGTCGTGCTCGCTCAGTCTGGATCTGGCCAACAGGCCAAGGATATATACATGTACAATTCCCCTTGTCAAATGGCCAAGTATATATACATATACATGATGAGCTTTTCTTTCTGAGGTATTCGACCCGAAAGAGGGAAACTAGTCTTCACGGCCGGAGCCTCCTGTTAAGAGTATACAGGCCCAGTGCAGCAAGCCCAGTCCACATCCTTGCAGGTCCAATCCATATCTGCACCACTGGTGACGTAATCAACTTGGAGAACAAGTCGCCTTCTGGCTCTACGTATCACAGCACTGATCACCTGGTCAGCTACTGACCACCAGCTGGTGATCACCACCGTTACACATCAAGCCAATCTGTTTCTTTTCTCCAAAAAAAGCTTATCAATTTCATCTTAGATTTTGTATCAATAACCAGAAATATCAAGTATTGCTTTCTCTTTTCTTTGCTTTTCTTCATCTTCTGAGAATAGAATAGTTTTCTTGTTCATCAATTATCAGATTATGACCATGGTAGTTTTTCAGCACCTCCATCTCTACTCGTCAGAAAGTTTCAGCACAATTATGGCGGCGAGTCATTTCTATTTAGCTTTGTTGCCTAGCAGCACTTTGTTATGGGCAACAACCTCTTTCTATTCTGATGTGTATAATACCAGGAGATTGTTATCGTGGCCAAAACAGAGATCTCCATAATAAGAAGCTGACACCAGCAGTGCAAATATTTTTTTTTTAGTCGAAAGAGGAGAATTTCATTGAAAAACAGAAAAAGAGGATCATTACAAGTTCCAAAACAAGGCCCTATTACAAAGAGACTATCTCCAGACAAAAACGCCTGATGAGAACAAAAAACTAAACTATAGAAATAGTCAGCTGAGCGAAACTTCACCAAGAAGGTCAGCTACTGAATCTAATGGGAGCAATAAGAACAGAGGGTCTACATCGGAGGGCATGGCAGACCATCCCAAGACAAGACATGAACCAGCAAGGATGGGGGTCTGGAAATCCAAGACTCCGGGCACATCCGCCGGCGAGCTAGCGTAGCGACGCAGTTTGCCGCTTCATTCGCTTTCCGTGGAATCCAATTCCAGCAAGAGAAGGAGAAGAAAATTGATGCCCGTCTGCTTCGTGCACCGACTGGCCGGAGTAACCAATGTGAGGCTTTCGATGGGTTATTGATGGTGTTGACTAGAATTTGGGAATCAAACTCAAAGATAACTCCACTGAAATTGCCAGCCTGTGCTAGAGATAGAGCTTCAAGAGCCGTTTTAGCTTCAGCCTCAATAGAAGATTGGGCTGAAATGGAGGAGGCTGCACCCGAAACCAGGTTTCCTTCTGAATCTCTTGCAATGACTCTAATTCCTGCACTATTATCTTCCGAATTCCAAGCACCATCCAGGTTTACCTTGATTATTCCTTGAGGCGGGGCCAGCCA
The DNA here is from genome assembly GCF_000184155.1 of Fragaria vesca subsp. vesca. Lineage (NCBI taxonomy): Eukaryota > Viridiplantae > Streptophyta > Magnoliopsida > Rosales > Rosaceae > Fragaria > Fragaria vesca. The sequence goes on along the minus strand of NC_020495.1, from coordinate 6,642,607 downwards.
AGTGTGTGGTAGAGTGGGGCTAGGGGAATGGGAATGAGTTTGAGTGGAAGTAATTTGATGGGAGGGAAAATTGCTTGGCTGATGATCATGGTTAGCATTAGGAAGAAAAGGTTGATGTGATGGGGTGTGGTCACTGTGGTTTGATGAGGAGGTTGGGTTTTGATAATGGAGAGGGTAGAGTTGGTTTGAGATGGAGATTATGGGGCTACTGGGATTGAGGGAATGAAGGGTTGTTGCCTGGGCTTTTGCATGCAGGTACTCAACACTAGACTGAGAAGCTCTTTGTGAAGTTCCAATCGGATCAAGCTTTTTGTGTTGGTATATGAAGCTGCACCTACTCTTCCAAATTTCCCAACTGATGAAGGATATCATAGTGAGCAGGTAGTTCCTATCCTCTTTTGACTGGTTTGACATTTTGGAAATAGCATCCAACCACCGGTCAAACGTGGTTATATTATTGACATCAATTCTGTAATTTAGAGAGGAAGAAAACCAGGTTTGGACTGCCCAAGGACACAAAAGAAGGCAGTGTTCTACAGTTTCCTCATGAAGGTTGCAGATAGGACAAGTTGGTGCAGACGCAATCCTTCTAGAAAACAAACCTGACATAGTTGGAAGAGCATTTGAAACAACTCTCCAGAAGAAAATCTTAATCTTGGGGAGGACATTTAGAGACCAGATGCACTTCCAGACTGAAAGGGATACTGTGTGTGATGAAGAAGCTCTGTCCACAGGTTTTTTAATCTGTTGGGAGTGTAGAAAATGGTACCCTGACCTTACAATATATTGCCTTGATTTTTCCAATGGCCAAATTAATCTATCTTCCTCATCTGGGGACCCAAGCACAATACTACTGATTGCTTCTACTTCTTGTCTAGACAACAATTGGTGGATTGGGGAAAGATTCCAAGAATAGTTGTTCCAGTCAATGAGGTCTGAAACAAAATTAGGACACTGAGAAAGGATTGGAATGATTGGTCTTGGGTAATTATCTTTCAAACTAGGGATCCATTTATCACTCCAGATCTGCACAGTTGATCCGTTTCCCACTTGCCAATAGGATCCTTCAAGGATAATATTTCTGCCCTCCAGCAGTGCAAATATGCTTGGTGCTTTTTTGCTGTGAATTATATTTACTGTGAATCTCACTTCTGCATCGTCAGGATTTTCTAGTCTTTATTCTTTGATGTGAACACACATGCATACGTTATAGTTAGATTATTATCTGGCCCATATAGTTAATATATGAACTAAAAAACCTATAGCAATCAATTACCAAGACATGAACTCGATCAGAAGCTTAGCAACCTTGGATTTCCTGACCTACCAAGGCCACCGGTCACTCCAAAATTCGATCTGCTAAGACCACCAAGCAGCTGAGCAGGACTTCCAATTGGCCAAAAACTCCACCTACCCAATACATGAGATCGACCTCCACCATAACTAGCCAAACCGTACAAAACAACATGGCCATTAAGACCTCTATTAGTAGTTTAGTAAATTGTATTGTATAGTACGTAGGGAGGTATTTTACTTCTGTATTTTCAGGAAGAATTAATATTAAATATTGATTCCATACTTTTAAACCTAGTACAGGCATCAATTCACAATAGCACTTGCTACCAAAGTGCTGGTCTGATATTCTTTGTAGCTCTTCAATTCTTTATCGATCTTGTTTCTTTGTTCTCTCAAGTTGTTGATAGCTCCCACTCAACTAGTATAAGACAAACAGATCTATAAAACATAGGCCAAATTCATCCTTACCAAAGTAATATGTAAATTGTGGTTGTGGTAGTAGATATGTACATGACTACATGCTACATTAGCCTCTATGAACATGCTTGAATTCAATCTATACTTGTTTGCACCCGTTTTTGATAAATTGGCCCTTGAAATCTTGGCTGATAGTTAAGAAAAATTTGGTGTTTTATTAGTAATATGTCAATAGAATTTCATAATAAAATTCTATTAAATATTAACCCTTAGAGAAGAAATTAAAAAAGGAAAGAAATTGCCGATATAAATTGAGGAAGGAAATAACCGAGATTTAAACCGCATTTGAAGGCATCAAGGACGATATTGTGTAATTAAGAGCAAATCGATTACAATGGTTCCGCATGAAGAAAGTAATAAGCGTGCAATTAAGAAGAATCAATATGGAACCAAGGTTCTAAAAAACGCTGGGCGCTAGTCGGGCGGACAGCGCCCAAAAGTAGGGCTGGGCACAAATCCCTTAAATCCCGGTCCCGTCCCGATCCCAGCGGGATTTGAAACTAAAAACACCGGTCCCGTCCCGTCCCGTCCCATTAGAGAAACAATGGGACGGGACGGGGGATTGAAATTTTGAGTCCCGTCAGGCCCGTCCCGTCCCGTCCCGTCCCGTCTAACTTTTAAAATTCATAACTAATTGTAGAAAAATTATTTTTGAGAGATCCCAACTCTCAAATGATCTTTAAGATGTCATCTATAACTTTCATGAAGACACTAAACTCATATAACGAACCAATTTGTACAGTTTTCGAAAAGAAGCCAACTGGTTCAAATCTCAGAATTTACTGATATAGACCCTAAACTTTAAGAAACCATAACTTAATCTAGAAAAATAGTTTTCACGTGATTCAAATTCTGGAATGAACCTTAAGATGTCTACTACAAATCTTATGAAGACACCAAGATGAAATTTCAAATGCAACGGTATGATTTCCGGAAGAAACGAAACTGATGCAGGATGGTTGGGATTGGGCTCGTCCCGTCTAACTTTCAAAATTCATAACTAATTGTAGAAAACTTCTTTTTGAGAGGATTCCAACTCTCAAATAATCTTTAGGATGTCTTCTGTAACTTTCATGAGAACACTAAACTCACATAACCAACCAATTTGTACAGTTTTTGAAAAGAAACCAACTGGTTCAGAATCACAGAATTGACATGCAGACCCTAAACTTAAAAAAATCATAACTTAATCGAGAAAATCATTTTCAAGTGATTCAAATTCTAGAATGGACATTAAGATGTCTACTACAAATCTTATGAAGACACCTAGATGAAATTTCAAATGTAACTGTACGATTCTAGAAGAAAGAAACTGATGCAGGATGGCCGGGATTGGGCCCGTCCCATTCCGATCCCGTCCCGTCCCATCCGGGATTAGGCCCGGCGGGATCGAGTCTGAAAAATGTAAGGCCCGTCCCGATCCCGTCCCATGTGTAACAACCGGGACGGGACGTGGGATGACCTCAATCCGTCCCATCTCGTCCCATGCCACCCTACCCAAAAGATTAATCGGAGATTAATCGGGGATTAATCGGATTTGTATTTTTGTATTTATTTTATTTTTTAATAATAGATAATTACATAAATAATGCCTATAATTATTATAACAATCAATTACTCTCTTAAATAATTATTTAATATAATGTTGAATAAATTTTAATCACCTAATGAACTATATCCGAGACCTTTTCCTTTGAAAAACAGATAATAATGAGCTATATAGTGGATTAGTGGTCTGACTTTGACCAAACCACTTAGTTCACGTGCTCTCACCTTTTAAGCCAATATTGTTGGTGGTCAACAAAAATACTGCTATCTCGATAAAAATACTGCATCTCTATTCTCTCTCATCATCTCATCAAACTGTTCTCATCTTCTGTTTCTCTCACTCCCCTTTCTCTCTCTAAAAAACCCAGAAAAATCACACAGATTGTGTCAAATTCCATGAACATGTGCGAATCAAAGTCGAGGAGAGCGAGAGTCAGAGATAGAGAGTCTGAGGTTGAGTTTCTTCAATTAGTGAGTCTAAAGTCGAGTTAGATCTGCGTCTAGCTTAGAGATTTGATGAACTGAAATACATAACAGATGCTAGTCGCTGAGCCGCCCAGAGCCCGCCCAGGCTGCCTAGATCCCGCCCAGGCTGCCTAGATCCCGCCTAGGCCGCCTAACCGCCCGATTTTATGGCAGCCGACTAACATGGACGACTACCTTGAAATCGGAACGGACTACCACCGGCGAGCGTCTAGGCGGCCGCCCAGACCGTTTTTTAGAACCTTGTATGGAACATATTTCTTTTGGTCATTAAGACCGAGATATTCATCGAGTTAAATTGGTTCTTTCCTTTCTAAATCTTGTGTTTGTAATAGTATAAATATGAGGTGTATAGCTCATTGTAAAGGGTCCCCGACCAACACATACACTTCAATACAATCTCAGACACTTCAAATTATCTACAAATTCTCTTTATTCTTGCTCTAGCGTAGTTTTCTTCTTCTTTTTATTGCTTTCTTTACATTCTGCAATTTAGTTTCACGCAATTTAATCTTTTGGGTCGTTATATTTCATGCAATTTTACTTTTCACAATTACATTTCATACAATTTAATTTCTCGCGTTCATTTAAATTTTCACCTTTAAATTCTTGCTCTTTTACTTTTCACACTTTACTTCTCGCAAATCTATACAAAAATCACAAAAAAAAGGAGCAGTATCAATGAAAATGACACGACCCAGCCCGAATTTCACCCCGAAACCCGGAGTAAGTCGTGCGGGGACCACCTCCAAGAAAGATATTACCGAAAAATCGGCATAACCTCCCTTGAAAATGGACAACCCTTCCTAAAGAAAACCTGCAAACACTTCCAAAAATTTTAATCCAACCTTAACTCCTGTAGCCTACGTGCTCCCCAAATACAACTACCACCAACAACACAACATTACCCAAACGTCAAATATAATTATCCAAAAGATAACATAAATCCTCCAACAAGTATTCTAAGACGTCAAAGGGCCCAGGGGAAACAAAGGGTCCAGGGGAAACATTTGAACATGTTAGAGTGAGTGGATAAAAATAAAATAAATGAAATAATTTTTTATACTTTCCCAATTTTACTTTTCCATAGAAAAATATGCTGCATGCGACAGCTCAAAACACTCAACACGAAAACTGGAAATTTCATGACTAGCTCCGGCCAGTCTCCAACGCTCAGTAAAATACAGCCTCTCAGGCTAAAATAAAATATGTATGTATTACACTCGTCATATCCCTTGTATGAATTTTCTTGAAACAACAAAAACAAATAGAAAATTCACACAAGGCTACGACGCTTGCGTCTAACGCTCACGTCGCACCATAATGGCATTTTACCTCATTATGGTGGAAAAGACGGTGTATAAATATACGCGCATATCTCCTATATAAAT
>NC_020495.1:6610749-6635640 GCF_000184155.1 Fragaria vesca subsp. vesca | reverse complement strand
AACTGCAAGGCACAAGCCCTCAACATATCCTCCAAAGTCTGAATAGTCCTCTCAGACTGCCCATCAGTCTGAGGATGAAAAGCAGTGTTGAAGAGTAATTGGGTACCTAAAGCTGCCTGAAGAGCTCCCCAGAATTTAGAAGCAAATCGAGGATCCCGATCTGACACTATTGATTCAGGAACACCATGAAGCCTCACAATTTCATTCACATAAAGATCCGCCAATTTATCCAATTTATACTTCTTTCCCACTGGCAAGAAATGTGCAGACTTGGTGAGTCGATCCACAATCACCCAAATACCGTCATGCCCTTCACGGGTACGAGGTAAACTAAAACCAAAATCCATGGTGATATGGTCCCACTTCCACACTGGAATAGGCAACGGCTCAAGCAATCCAGAAGGCTTCTGCCTTTCAGCTTTTACTTGCTGACAAACCAGACATCTACTCACATAAGCTGTAATTTCCCTCTTCATGTTTGGCCACCAATAATAATCCTTCAAAATCCGATACATTTTTGTGCTACCCGGATGAGCAGCATATGCAGAGCTATGAGCTTCCTCCATAATCTCACTCTTCAACTCTTCATTTCTTTTTGGAACACATAGCCGGTTCTTAAACAATAGAGTCCCATCTCTTCTAACTGAAAAATGATCGGCTGCAGCTCCATTCGAAACTCTTTCCATCAATCGAACTATGGAAGGATCATTATACTGCGCTTCCCGCACTCTATCAACCAAAACTGGCCTCACATGAAAACTGGCTATCAAAGCACCAACCTCATCTACTGATAAATCCACTCCTGTAGCTCGCAACTCACAAAGAAGCGGAACACGAACCATCTTTATATGAGATAAAGATATGGAGGGATTTCGACTAAGAGCATCCGCTACCACATTAGCTTTTCCAGGATGATACTTAATAGTGCAATCATAATCATTGATTAACTCCATCCACCTTCTCTGTCTCATATTAAGCTCTCTTTGAGTGAACACATACCGAAGACTCTTGTGATCGGTAAATATCTGGCACTTGGCTCCATAAAGATAGTGTCTCCACAACTTGAGAGCAAAAACTACCGCTGCAAGCTCCAGATCATGAGTAGGATAATTCCCCTCATGCGTCTTCAATTGCCTAGAAGCGTAGGCAATAACTCGATCATGCTGCATCAAAACTCCACCTAGACCACGTCTAGAAGCATCACAAAAAACCACATACTCTCCACTATCATCCGGAAGTGCCAAAACAGGAGCACTTGATAAGTAATTCTTCAATTCTTGGAAACTTTGCTCACATTGATCTGACCATTCAAACTTAACCCCTTTCCTGGTCAATCTTGTGAGAGGAGCAGCAATCTTTGAAAAATTTTTCACAAAGTGTCGATAATAACCTGCTAATCCCAAGAAACTACGAATCTCCGTCATAGTGGTAGGTCTTCTCCAATTCGACACTGCTTCCACCTTTTGGGGATCCACACTAACTCTTTCTGCCGAAATTACATGACCCAAAAACCCCACTTTATCTAGCCAAAACTCACACTTGCTAAACTTAGCAAATAACTGCGACTTTTCCAAAGTCCGCAATATTATTCGTAGATGCTTGGCATGCTCCTTCTCACTTCTTGAGTAAACCAATATGTCATCTATGAATACGATCACGAAACGATCAAGATATGGACTAAACACCCAATTCATGAGATCCATGAACGCCGCGGGTGCATTAGTAAGTCCAAAAGGCATCACCACAAATTCATAATGACCATAACGTGATCGGAAAGCAGCCTTGGCTATGTCACCCTCTCGGATCCGCAACTGATGATAACCCGATCTCAAATCAATCTTAGAGAAAACAGAGGCACCCCTCAACTGATCAAATAAATCATCGATCCGAGGCAACGGATATTTATTCTTCACTATGACCTGATTCAACTTCCTATAATCAATGCATAGCCTCATGGTGCCATCTTTCTTCTTAACAAACAACACTGGAGCACCCCATGGAGACATGCTAGGCCGAATAAAACCCTTATCTACCAACTCCTGCAATTGAGTCTTCAACTCTTTCAATTCCGCTGGAGCCATTCTGTAAGGTGCCTGAGAGATAGGCATAGTTCCGGGAAGTAATTCTATAGAGAAGTCTATCTCCCTTGCAGGAGGTAAACCAGGCAACTCCTCAGGAAAAACATTCAGAAACTCCCTTACTACTGGAATATCTTCTAATCCCACAACTCCCATACTTGTATCCACCACATGAGCTAAATATGCCTGACAGCCTTTACTCAACAATTCCCTTGCAGCAACAGCGGAAATTATGCAACTAGAAATAACATCTCTTTCCCCTTGGAAAGCAACCTCAAAACCATCTGGACTTCGAAGCACCACTACTTTTTGAAAACAATCTACCATAGCTCTATATGCTTCCAAAAAGTCCATTCCCAAGATCACATCAAACTCCACTATATCTAAAGGAATTAAATCAGCCTCGAAATTAACTCCTTCCACTAAAACTTCACAACCACTAAATACCCAATTTATTCTCATCACCTCACCGGAGGGTAGAGACACATGCCACTCGCCTGGAATAGACAATGATTGGACATTCGCATGGAGGGCAAATCTACTAGACATGAATGAATGCATGGCTCCGGGATCAATTAAAGTAAAGGCAAGCTGACCGAAAATTAATAACGTACCAATGATGACATCTGGAGAAGTACGACCCTCCTGCTGGGTCATAGCATACAGTCTAGTGCGAGTCATGGGACGTCCACGCTGACCACCACCTCTCTGAGAGCCACCTCTAACTGAAGCACTGCCTTGGGCACCACTACTAGAGCCTCTAGCTGAAGACTGACCAACTGGCTGAGTAGGGGTGGGGGTGGTCCTCTGAGCCAACAATGGGCAATCTCTCCTGAAGTGGTCTTGACCACCACACTCAAAGCACCCAGAAAATTGCTGCTGCCCATAAGAAAAAGTCTGGCTACCGGATGACCCACCATGGAAACTACCACCAGAACCATACTGCCCAGACTGCTGCCTACCCAAATGACTCCGAGAAGAACTTCTGAAACGTCCCTTAGACTTGCTTCTAACACCAGAGCTAGATCTACCACCACTGCCACTACCAGCAGAAGACCCAGAAGCGGATGATGAAGCAGCTTTCTTGGATGGACCTTGACTGGGGCCACCGAAATCTCGTGGCCGAGCACTATAAATCCCCATAGACTCAATGGCCATGGCTGCATGAACAGCATCAGGGAAAGTCGGGTAATAAACACCCGTCATCTTATCTACAAACACTCCACCAAGTGCCCCAATGAACATCTCCATCCTGGTCCTCTCATCAGGAACCAGATATGACACATGGTAACTCAGGGAAGTGAACCTCTCCTGGAACTCTATAACACCCTCATCATCCCTCTTCTTCATATTCAGGAAATCCGACTGAATTCTGCTGCGGTGGGCAGGACTGAAATACTGCCCTAAGAAAAGCGTCTTAAACTGCTCCCACGACATATTCAGAGCATCCTCAACATTCCTGCTAGCGAGCGACCACCAGTGATGTGCTGAATCATCCAGGAAAGTCACTGCCATCTTCACCTTCCTTTCTTCTGGCAAATCTGTGCTCGCAAAAGCCTTTTCCATTTTGTCCACTCAAGTATAAGCATCAAGGGGTCCCTTGGCACCCTTGAACTCTCTTGCTCCAGCCACATAAACTTCTCTCCTCTTCACTGCATGAGGGTGTGGAGCTCGATCTATAACATCCCTCAGCATATTTCCAATATCATCAACCAGTCCCCTGACCTCATTGCCCTCATCGGCATTGGTCGAAGTAGCCACACGGGGTTGCCGTGGGCGCCTAGGAGGCATAGTACCTGAGGAAGAAGATATTTAGTAGTCCATAAACAAGACTAACACAACTATCACACATACCCAATAACACATAGCATCAAAAGCATAAAATGCCAATGAATCCGCCGCGGTCGGATCATCACTCTACAGACACTACGTGCTACTTAGGCAAATATGATAGTGACAAGGAAGCAGGAAAAAGGAAACCTAAAGCTCTGATACCAACTGACACGACCCACCCCGAATTTCACCCCGAAACCTGGAGTAAGTCGTGCGGGGACCACCTCCAAGAAAGATATTACCGAAAAATCGGCATAACCTCCTTTGAAAATGGACAACCCTTCCTAAAGAAAACCTGCAAACACTTCCAAAAATTTTAATCCAACCTTAACTCCTGGAGCCTACGTGCTCCCCAAATACAACTACCACCAACAACACAACATTATCCAAACGTCAAATATAATTATCCAAAAGATAACATAAATCCTCCAACAAGTATTCTAAGACGTCAACAAGTCTTCACCCACAACCGAAAAAAATATACATTAAACCCAAGTATTCAGAGCTACTAAACACTAACGGAAAAAGAAACCACATGTAGGTTAAACAGGTAACCTACTGATGAAAAGTGGTGGAAATGCGGGTGACTATGCCTCGTCTCCTACTAGGTCCAACCCGAACTCTGCAGACTGGGCATTTTGAAACGAAGGGCCCAGGGGAAACATTTGAACACGTTAGAGTGAGTGGACAAAAATAAAATAAATGAAATAATTCTTTATGCTTTCCCAATTTTACTTTTCCATAGAAAAATATGCTGCATGCGACAGCTCAAAACACTCAACACGAAAACTGGAAATTTCATGACTAGCTCCGGCCAGTCTCCAACGCTCAGTAAAATACAGCCTCTCAGACTAAAATAAAATATGTATGTATTACACTCGTCATATCCCTTGTATGAATTTTCTTGAAACAATAAAAACAAATAGAAAATTCACACAAGGCTACGACGCTTGCGTCTAACGCTCACGTCGCACCATAATGGCATTTTACCTCATTATGGTGGAAAAGACGGTGTATAAATATACGCGCATATCCCCTATATAAATTATTATTTTTATATAGGGATACGACGATTGCGTCTAACGCTCACGTCGCACCATAATGGAATTTTACCTCAGTATGGTGGAAAAACACGTATAGCTAGTCCACTCACAAATTAGGTCTAAGCCTGATGTCGATCTGGGGCCTCGTCAGCTCGAGCCTCCTCACGACCTGTTCCAAATATAATATTAAGTTCCCAGCCGAAATTCCAATATTTACACAAAATAGGCAGAAATTAACCGAGAGCCATTAACACGCTCATCATTGCCTAACTTCGAAATGGTCCACATTTCAACCCTAGAACCAGCAACCGTAATTACACTTTCCCACAGTTTAAACAACTTTAATCCAACCGCCGGATTCTACATAAATTAACCGCCAAAAATACTAACTTCGGAAATTCATAAACCTATCCAAAACTCATCCAAAAATTCCATAACTCACTTCAATAAACTCCCCTTAATATTCCAAATTTAACAACATTAAAATCTCTCAACCGGCGGCGGCCGGAGGCCAATTCCGGCGACTTCCAAAATCTATGAAATTTTAACAGAATACTCCTCTCATCAAGCTCTACAACTTTCCTGACTAGCACAAACCCAAAATCCAAGCCTAACTAGGGCAATCGAACACAAACACCTAAAATCCCTAGAAATTTCAACTCCACATTTCTCCTTACCTAGCTCAAGAGGGAGTGAGCTGATTGGAGGGGTTGCTGCACGGGAGGAGGGCTACAAAACGAGCCAAGGATCACCGGTTTTGGTGGCCGGAGGAGGAGGAGGGAGTTCCGGCGATCGGAAGCTCTAGGCAGTCAAACCTTTCGGGCGGCACCGCTCTCTCACGGCGGCGCTAGGGGAGCTGCTACCGGCCTAGAATGGAAGCTGGGTCGGAGGCAGTCAGTTTGGGACCGGAGCGGCGGCAGACGGTGGCCGGACGGCGGCCGGAAAACCGGACAGCGGGAGGGGCTCGGGAGAGAGAGAGAGAACCGGGAGGAGAAAAGAGGAGAAAAAGAGAAAAGAGAAATGGGCCTCTACACCCAGTCCAACAACCTTATATACCAAAACCCACTCTAAAATTTACACCCTAAAATAATACCCTAATAAAAATTACCTTTTACTAGCTAAAATTTACCATTTTTACCGTCAACATATTTTCCTCCCACGAATAATCCTCCGCACATAATCGTCCCCGAAACTCCTCTAGGGACCAATTAAACTATTAACTCAATGACGGAGACGGTAAAATTCTTATTATAATCAAGCTAGTAAATAAGATAAAAATATAAGGGTCGGGATGTGACAGAAAACACCGAAAGTCCTTGCAATAAAGGCAAGAGAACCTAAAGGCCGAGACAGTTCATTTCTCGGCCTACAATTACTTGGAAGAAGTCAGATCAGGCGCAAAATTTTGATCAAAACCACGCTTGGCCAATAGGCCTCGAGTTGGCATGCCCGCGCATATCAGAAGGACGATTGTTCTCAAGATCCTCGGCCCTCATCTCGGTTGAGACGATTTTTGAGCAAACAATACTGTAAAGCGTGTTAAGATTCTATGTAAAGCTTAGAGCAAGTTCACCCGTTGAGTTAAAAGGTCAGGGTCACTAGGTCACCATGTCATTGGGTCAAGACACTATTAACTGTCATTGGACATGTGTTTCCATCCACTTTGTTTTTTGACTGGTCAATTACTGTTTCATTAAGTATTATTTTTTATTTATTATCGATGTAAATTATATTTGTAGTAAATAGATGGTTAAGATGGACAATAAATAAGATCCTTAATTACGAGACCCAGTTGGTTGAAATAGACCCGAATCCGAGTTTAAAATGGGGAACCGAATCCAGTTGGTTGAAATAGACCCGATACCACATCTATAAAGCTGCATTCTGAGACCGGAAAACATAAAACCCCAACTCGTCACGAATTTCGCAGAAGAAAAAGAAAACCCTAAATCCAGAATTTGGCAGGCATGGCTGCCACAGCCAGTGGTTGAACAAACAAATTGCCCAAGGCCGAAGGGCCTCAGTTCGTCCAAAACAAAGATACTCTTCAAGGTATGATTTTCTTGTCGTTTATTATATTTGATTTTTGTGAATCTCGTTCTCAAGCTATGGGGCACCAACTAAGATATTGGCAAATTTCTTTTGGTTTTGGTAATTGCTGATCATTTCACCTGTTTGAGTAATTTTGGCAAATAGAATATTAGTGATTCATTTTAGTTCTTAGAGAGTGAGTAATCTCGGTTGACATCTTAGGATTTCCTACTTTTTTCTCATTTCTTTCTTCACATATCTCCTTGCATAAGCAACTTCGTAGTTTGTAATATTCTTCCAAGATCCAGTTGTTCTGCTCTTCCTTTAGCACTATTGACATATGTTTATTTATTTTTAATTTATTTATTTACTTTTTTTTTTTGGGTTTCCATTCATCCCTAACAGTGTTACCATGAAACAAGCACCAAGGCTGTGGAACCAAATAATGGCTCCCCTTCTCCCCATGACGGTACGGCTCTCTTTTTGTTTGCAATTTATCTTAGGTTTGCTTGTTGTAGTAATACTAGGCCAAACAACTTGCTGTTTGTATTTTTTTGTTCTGAAGCAGTTGCTGTGCCTTCTTTAGATAGTCTTGATCTGAACGAGAACTCCGACAGTGACACCAATGACGAGGATGATGACTGTAAGTTTTATACTTGTGCTTTTGTAAGGTTTGCAAGGAATATTATCTGTGGGTTTCCTTGGATTCTTTGTGTTGATGAAGATGATTTTTTATTAGTTTTTGTTTGGGTGTGAACAATTGGTTTCTGAAGGGAACTTTCAGGGGATTGCTATTTAGGTTTTTACAGTAGCTGTTACGGATAGCTTTTTAACCTGCATGATCCATAGTAGGATTGCTATTTAGGCAACTCCTTCCCTTCCTATCCTTCTGGCCTCAGGGATCTCTCACCCTCCTATAGTCTCTTTCTTTGTTCATACGATCTTTGCATTTGCAATATCTCCGTAGAATTTGTGGATCAATTTATTATTCTTTTTTCTTTTGTTTCTGGTACTGAGGAGATTAACTGGATTTACTTTTTTTTGTGTTGTGTGTGGTAGATTTTGATCGCCTCATTAAAGATCGTTGGACATATTCAGACTCATATTCAGACTCAGGTATACTTCTGATATATATTTTTCAGATATATATATATATATATATATATTTTCTTGTTACCTGTAATTTGCTTGGGGTGTGCGTGTGTTTTACCTGTTTCATTTCGGACAGGCATACATGAGTTTCCAAATGTGCACTATGTGAATGGACTTCCAGTAATAACTACCTTTAAAAGAATATGGCAAAATTTGAGTTGATTTCCTGATGTCTTGCATCTTTTCAGACGATGAAGAGCACTTGTGTCCAGATAAAAATCTTTGGTGATTGTCTGGTTTCCTATAATGATCCTCTGGCTCTTTGAGAAGAAGTGGTGCAGCTTTCCTATTATCCGGTTTCCTATAATGATATGTAGCTTGTGGTATACATGGGTATGTTTCGTGCTTTGAGAAAAAGTACTTTCCTATTACCTAAATGTATTGTTGGTCAATGAAATTGTCATCCATAACATCAAGTGTTCCGAGGATTTCGTAATATATATTGTTGCAAATGTGTAAACACAAAATTGTTATTGTAGACTAGTAGAGTCGTGGGGTGCTACATTCGGTTTACTGAGAATTACTTGCTGACTTCGAACCTAGTGTTTATCCACGTAACTTTTTGACTTCCCTATACAGTCTAATTTGCTATAATCTTCCTTTGTGTTTAGATGCGACTTTTCTCGATGCTTGAGAAATTTTGAAATGATGGAATTTCTAACTCCTTCAATTATAATCTCATAAATTCTGAATTCTATTGTTTGGTTGTTTATATCAAGAATTTGAACTAAAACAGTTAGCGATTACGAAGGGATGAAAACTCTCTCATAGCTGCTCCAACCTTTTGCAAACCCTAGTTGCCAATATGTGTATTATGGGTTGGATTTTTAGATTGAAACGCATTTCATGATGAAACATCCTCCACAAGTCATCAACTTGTTGGATGATTTGTGTGGAAACTCCTGGCTAGTTTTAGGAGCATAACTATTTTGTTTTGTTTTCTTTGTTGGGCTTTTGGCCTCCATATAGGGAGTTCTATTCATACCTCCAAACTGACACTTGGACCTTTTCACTTGATATTCTATTGTTTGGTTGTTTATATCAAGACTTTGAAGAACTAAAACAGATAGCGATTAAGAAGGGATGGAAACTGTCACAGCTGCTCCAACCTTTTGCAAACCCTAGCCTCCAATATGTGTATACTGGGTTTGCATATTAAGATTGAAACGCATTTCATGATTGAACTTATGCTTTATGATATGAGAGATCTCTTATTTTATGTATCTTTCCTTTGCATTGTTATAGGTCTCTTGTTGTAAAATGGTATGCTATATTGTTATTGTTTGGTTACATTCAAGCTAAGCTAGGGGATGCCCAGCTTGTTGAATTATGCCCCTTAGAGGTGGTCTCGGCCTAGTCCCCTCTTCCTTTGTACTTATTTATTTCGGCAAAGGTTGAAGACTAGAGATGAGGTAGCCCTTAAACCGCTTAAGGGTAATATTAAAATAAAGATAGAGCCAACTGAACACCTGTTCACTTACAAAAATGTTAATTAATCATGTTCTTATGGACTTCCTTTTTGCCTTGCCTCCGCCGTTTAGAGGCAACGGTCACAGAAAAAACCCCACGAGAGGAGGCGCGTATGGCGTTTCTAAAGGGCCCTCCAGCCCCCTGTCTTGACGTTGTTTGTCTTTCACTCTCCAAGTCTCCATCTTTTTCCAACCAAACTCAGAAACTCCATCTTCCATATATCTCCTCCATTCCTTTGTCTTCGTCGTCACTCAAGTTATTCACATTCACACACACAAAACGGGTCTGCTATGTATTTACCCGGTTTGCATGTAATAGCAAGTTTCAACATGTACCTCATTTTCTATGATAGATTATAACCCTGTAGTTGTACCTCACGGATTGGCATGCATCACCATCTTGTGGGTTGAGATGGATTGTTTATCAGGTTTTCTGTTCTGGGTGCTCCTTGATCTTGTTAAATATTGTTGCTTGGTGCTTGGAATGCGTGGAAATGAGGTTGAGAGTAATGACCTAACTTGGAATGCACGCTACACATTATTTTGACAAAATCCAACGAAATACAAAGGAGACAAAAGTTTTACCAACAGTTCATTGATATGTGGCATTGTGGTGTGTGTGATTAATCGGAGTGTTTCGATATTATATGTTTGTTTTGAAATGAGGGATCTTGAAATCACAGAAAAGGACATTGACAAAGGGTTCATGGGATCAGCGGCTAGGAGCGTTTTTGCTATTTAATATGCTATATGTATATTGCTGCCAGCTTCCAGTTACCCTTTTTCTTAAACCATCGTTTTGATATTTGATATGTCTCTGCCTAATTTGATAACCTACTTGCTCATTATATAAGAGCGGCAAAAGACTTTGAAACTTCATTTCTTGCTCAGCACTGTCAACATGCAGTTTAACGCTGCACTTCAAATTTGCAGTTAAAGGTCAGTTTCTTTTGGGTCAACAAGTAAACTCGATATTTCTTTCATTATCATAGACTAATTCTTGAAGGGTTGATTTGAGTTGGTGCTTGATTTTCTTCCCCATTGTCACTCGCTTCTTTTGAGTCCATTCTTGCATTGAAAAAAGTTCCTTCTCTGCCTTACAATGCTGAAATCATAAACTCAGGTATTAATGTATTATGATCAACTGGTGGAAGTTTCTTGCACTGTCCTGGTTGGTTCGAATTATTTCGAGTTAAGTTTTCAGGTTCCTATTGTCAATAATGAGATGTGGAATCAGAGTTGTCGTTTCAAGTATTTTGGCTTGAGCTATTGTTCTTATGCACACTCTTTTTCTATTCTGTTTTATTAGAGGAAACATCATTTTACTTTGTATATGACGGAGGAAGTTTGTCAATCTAACAGTCTGCACCTCCATGAAACAATGTATTGGTTGAAATGAAGCTAAATGTTAGTCCTTCATTAGTTCATTTGCAGAATGAGGACATCAGCTGAACTAGTTGAACTTGAACCTACTGGTGCGATTATTCTTTGGGAAGGAGTACCTGTATCATTGGAGCAAAGGAGATTTGATCACTTGCCAGAAAGGAAAAAGGCTCTGCGAGCCCGTTATGCATATGGCATAATCTTCTTAATTACAAATCTTTGTGCTTGGTTTGTTCGTGACTATGGGCAAAGGGTGTTACCTGAGCTCCACTGTACGTAACTGTTCTCCCCTTCCCAAAAGATCTGGATTTCCTTCTTGCTTAAATTTGATCAAATGTTATGCAGAACACAAGCTCCTAATTTCAATACCGTGAGTAACTTCTATAATGCCGATGTCCCTATGTCTTAGTCTCAGTTTCATTTTCCCCACTGTGATATCTCTATGTTAAATCCCACAAATATGTTCTTCTGCATATAAACAACGTTTAGATACTGGAAGTGACCAATTCCACGCGTGTGGGACCAGAAAGGTATATATAATTATGTCAATATATTCTGTTTTCGTCTTAAATTTCTTTTGCAGATTTGAAATCTTGTGGACATGGTGGAAGTGATTGTTTCCATACACAAGGAGTTCTGCGTGTGAGTTTAGGATGCTTTGTATCTTTTTCTTGCTTGCATCGTTGGATGCTTCTCAATTATACTACACATACACTTCATATTTATACTGGCTACAGATTATAAGTACTAGTATCCTTAACATTGAATTCAGATATTTTTCTTTCTAATGTTCCTGACAACATGTAAAACAAGAAAACTATATAAAGCTCGCAATGCATGGCATTCTGGGTGGTGGGGATCAAAGTTGTTCGTATGGCTTGTATCGATGATGATTCCGATATTCTGCCCTTCTGATTATATTCATATATATGGTAGGTTCATCTGAGAGTCAATTTACATACTTCTTTCAATCCTGTACTCTTTTATCTTTTGTCATCTTTGATTTTATATGCATCACTTGAGAATGAAACTTGAGTCACCCTGAAGATTGGGGACTAATTTTTTTTTTTCTGTGATTCTTCTTTGCTTTGTTATTATTTGGAAAGGTGTTCTAAATTAACAGGCTTATTCCTATTTGCAGGTGAATTTGCTCGTGTCGGTGCTGGGTAAATTTTCAGTCTTTGTTTCAAACAGAACTAAAGAAAAGCAAACCAGAATGATAACTATCAAACCCATACTGTGTTAGTTAGCAGTATTTTGGAAATTTATTTGGGAGTTTTAAAACTCATTAATTGTGTGAAAAATATAGAAGACAGAAACTAAAGGAACAAAGCTTGTGGATTGTTGTATTTGAATACAGCTATTCCTACTTTCGAACTTGCATTTAGATTTTAAACATGATTTCATCATCTAATTGAAATGAAGGCACATTCATGTATAGGAGAAAATATTATTAGATCATAAACTATCAATTTCCTTTTAGTATTCAGCTCACTTTCATTATGATGACATACGGTGCTTGCTTTTCATGATAGGATTTTTCTTGTTCTCCAGCTTATGAGTGTGATCCAGTTTATTAGATGGTGGAATAAGTACTGGATGCCTGACGAGCAAAAGAAGCAGAGGTCTGACATCTTATTAAAAGTTATCATTAGTTATCATTAGGCACGGCACCGTACCTACTACAAAATAGAAATTAAAGACAAACTACTGATTACAATAACAAAATATAAATCATTTTGAATGGCCTGAGATGAATTAGCTAGCTTGCTTTGAAGCTTGATTACCAATCTAAATTAAGGCGTCCCAATTACCCAGTTCAAAATGGGAGTCACAATTACTTGTCAAACTTGCACATATTATTTTCTTAATAATTTCAATTATAAGTAAAAATGTCTTGGTAAGTAAGTTTCTGAACTTCTTTGGAAATGAGACAAGCTGCTTCTCTTGGTTATAGCTTTAATATATCTTGTCCTATATTCTCTACAGCTGCTCCCTTGGATTGTTCATGTCTACATTGTTCTACATCGGATCCCTGTGTGGAATTGCAGTTATGTACTCATCCTATGCGATGAAATCCTCCTGTTCTCTCAACATTTTTTTCATCATATGGACTGGAGTTCTACTTATCGTAATGATGTCTGTATCCCTACATTCTAAGGTTTATTACTAGTACATAGTTAAACAACCTCATTATAGTATGTCTCCTCGAAATTCTATTTGATGCATTATTAGTTACATAAAATGGTTGCTATTGTTTCATTCTCCTTCCTAGTGCTTATGAAGTCATGTGCATATGCTTAATGCAGGTAAACAGAGGCCTTTTATCTTCTGGAATCATGGCTTCATACATTGTTTTCCTATGTTGGTCTGCTATCAGAAGGTTAGGACTTCAGGCCTAATGCAACTAGTTTATAACTATATAACTTCCAATTCAGATTTCGCTTAGTATATAACTATATAACTTCCAATTCAGATTCCGCTTGACTTTGTATGACATACCTGCGACTGTTCTTAATTCTAATATGTATATTGTGCATAAATTTTTCTGTCGAGAGACATATATGTCAAATCTTATAATTTCATGCCTACAGGCAGATAATTTCTTGGTTCTTTAAGCATAAGGAGGTCTCTAAAAATGTTTAATTCAAAATAATTTAGTAATTGAAATTTCGGTAGCACTAGTTTTGATAGGATTAAAATAGATGAAAGAACATTAGGGAAATCAGATAGGTATCTAGTGTTAGTACTTATCTGAGTTTCTACATGATGAAATGAGTTAAAGCTACATTTGTTTCCGAATAGCTTTTCATCAGGTACGAAACTACTAATACAATTTGCATTGCAACTTCAAATGATGTAATGTTATTCTTTTGGGTTTAACACATGACTTCCAGTGAACCTGCCAATGAGGAATGCAACCCACAAAAACAGGAGAATGTTAATGGTGACTGGACTACCATACTAGTAAGATTGCTCGTGTTATTTCATTTCTTTTCATAATACGAACAGTAATTAGAGTTTACTTTTTTTTTTAAATTAAAAAACTGAAAGTCTCAATTGAATTAAAATATAGATGCTGACTAATTTCATTATCCAAATTACATCCACGATGAATTCGTTGTGTAAGCCTTTGTAGTTCTTGCATGATGCATACTGTAGAAGCATACTGTTTCTAAAATTTAGAATTGTCAATACCTACATGAATAGTACAAGAAATATCCAGAGTTATCAAGAGAAGTATGTTGCCAAGGTTGAGTTGTAGTTTTACTCGGCATACTTATGAATGACATGCACCCAATTTGTTTAGTATGCTGTGTTAACACTCTTACTTGCAGGGCTTCCTGATCGCAATATGTGCTATTGTCATGGCAACTTTTTCCACTGGTGTTGATTCACAATCATTTCAGGTGAGTAATTTTATGTCTACAAATCATTATTCGTTTGGTTGCTATGAAATGGCACAGAAGCAATTGAAATCTAGGCTTAAAATTCCATTGACCTGAAAACAAAGTTTACCTGTCATCAAGTTTGATACTTGGTTCAGAATGGCTTTGCTCAGGCAATTATTCAGTGCTGTTGGACCCAAAACAAAAAGAAAGTACATATTACTTGTGGACATAACTGAGAGTTAGTTCAAACTATTTAAGGATGTTTCTCTGAATGCTAAAAGCCTAAAAGCATCCCGATTTTTGGTCTGCATTACTTAACATATACTAAAAAGATTCTCCTGTGGTCTGCAGTTTCGCCATAGCGAAGTCCAGCATGAAGATGACATCCCTTACAAGTATGGGTTCTTTCACCTAGTATTTTCCTTGGGGGGCATGTATTTTGCAATGCTATTCATCAGTTGGAACCTCAATAACTCAGCTAAGAAGTAAGGTTCCAGATTTACCATGCTTTAGGCAATCAGATTTCCTTGTCTGAAAACTTTCGCTTCATTTCGATCATTGCAAATAACATTCCAAACCAATCAGGTGGAGCATTGATGTTGGCTGGGCTAGTACATGGGTAAAGATTGTCAATGAGTGGTTTGCAGCCTCGATATATAGTAAGTACCTGATACATTGTCCTAGAATTTCATATTTCTAATACTGATGTCTATACATGATCTCAAGAACCTTCTTCTAGCCCTCTTTATCAGGATGCATTAGATTATGCATAAATCAGAAAGAGGAATAAATTACATCACTATATTATCCCATTTTACATTTCTGGTAAAAGAAAAATAATGCCCTATCAGAACTATTCAAATCTGGCTGCTCAACCGGGCTGAATGATAAAGAAAATTTTCAGATAACTTGAAAGATGGTGAAATGTCTGGTTCATACAGTGAATAGGAACTTTTACTTGAAGAAGTTATCATTTCAGTCAAACTGGTGAACCAAAAAGTAAACTTCAGCAAGGAAATGTTACTTATAACAACTTTTGTTCTGGATTTTCTTCCAAACTTTTCTGCAGTATGGACATTGTTTTCCCCAGTTCTCAGGCAGTCCAAAGTTATGGATCATGAAGAACCTATTCAGGAGCTTGATAGCTCAGATGTGGCATGAGTTATTACAGACAATGTTGCATATCTCCAACTCTCCATTATCCATTGTAAACATTATTCTTTGTGTATCTATATTCTTTGAGCCATTCATTAAAGAAAGAGAGAACTAGGAGTATTAGATATCCATTGTTAGGACATCAGAAACAATATGCATGCATACAATTGTTGTGTATTCTCTAATGTATACAGTTTAGTTGATTCACATTTTAGTCATGGAAACCTGCGCGCTTGTTTAAAGAAATCAAATACAGGATGTGAAATAATTGATTGACTATCAGGTCAAGTGGCTATAAAGAAAAGACTACTTCAGTCCATTTTTCTTTCATTAGCTATGGAATTTGGTTTGGTTGTACCCAATGCACTGGTGGTAAAGCTACCACTTCTTTTATTTTTCTATTTCTTTGCAAAACAGCCTAATCTAAGAGTACCAAAATATGAAGTTGATCAAAAATTTCATATCTTTCAATAGTCAAAGTAGTCAGTCAAACCCATGCACATCAGCTCCAACCATTCTGCATGCATGAGTGATTAGCTGACTATACTTTCCCAAAACAGAATGATGCACATTCTCACTTTATAACAACTCCTTCTCTTATAGTCTCTCTATATAAAACCAGGATCCCTTATCCAATTGAAAACACACCAAAACACTTACATTCTTCAATCCTCAAAACCCCTTAAGAGACACAAACTTCAAGTTCAAGATGGTGAAGCAATTATCATCAGTCTATACCATTTTGCTTTCTATTCTAGTTGCCTCATCACTACTGGTCAATGCAGCAGTTGACCCTGTCAGGGCCAGTGGACATGAACCAATTCTTGAGATGTACATGCATGACATTCTTGGGGGAAGCAACCCAACAGCTAGGCCTATAACTGGCCTGCTAGGCAACATCTATGGAGGTCAAGTGCCCTTTGCAAAGCCAATAGGGTTCCTTCCACCACAAGGTGGTGTCCCCATCCCTAATGCCAATGGTGCCCTCCCTACTGTCAATGGCATCAATGGGATCCCTCTTGGAACCGGCTTGTCGGGCACAACATTCTCGGGAAAGCCCATCGGGCAGGCCCAAACACAGTTGGGGCCTGATGGGCTGAGCCTGGGCTTCGGCACCATCACCGTCATTGATGACATTCTCACCACAGCACCTGAGCTAGGGTCACAGACTATTGGTAAAGCACAAGGAGTTTATGTGGCAAGTTCAGCAGATGGGTCAACACAGATGATGGCATTCACTGCTATGATTGAAGGAGGTGAATATGGTGACAGTATCAACTTTTATGGTGTGTTTAAGATTGGAAGCCCAATGTCACATTTGTCTGTGACTGGAGGGACTGGGAAGTTCAAGAGTGCTAGTGGTTTTGCTGAGGTGAGGTCACTAATCCCTCCTGGCCAACATGTTACTGATGGTGCAGAGACTCTGCTGAGGATCGTTGTCCATCTAAGCTATTGATGATGATCAGACTTTATGGAAATTTTAAACCGAGTCTTATTTGTTTGATTGAAGTGTAAACAATGTGGATGTAACCTCCTTTCAATGTATTTCAAGTTCTAATTCTTTCATAGTACATTCTCAGTTTTTGTCGTAATGATAGTATTATTTCTCATTTCTCATTTGAGTAGCTAATTTTGCTATTACATAGTAAAACAGAATACGCAAGGAAACAAAAAATCGGACTATTAACTTCTGCTATAATATGCAAAAGTTGGCAATACAGCAGCTCATCTGGTGTGTATAGTGTATACTGAATGTGATGAAAGAAAAACTGCAGTTGGATATCAATATTACAGCCTGTTTAATAGAATTTTCGACACACTGTCTTCGATCACTGTCCTAACTCCTTAACTTGCTGGCATAGTTCAGAAGACGTCTTGAAATGCCTCAGTCAGCCTGTTGAATACAGTAGATGTAGCTAATTGAGAGTCGATAATGTTTGACAAAATCTTTATAAGAGATGGTCAAGTACATACAGATTATGGTCTAACAGTTTGAATGTCATACCAGTAACTATAGAGATGACAAGAGTGACATCAGTGGATTGTGCACTTCTGGAGATCTGGCTTGTGAGTTGTGAGTTTGTGACCAATAGCTTCATAGTGGAACAGACAGATTAGGAGTTAGAAACTAGAGCTGCTTTTCTACTTCTCTTTTGTTTATACATTTTGACAATACACAATTTTTTTGGTTGGGATCAAAGATAAATTTTCATTGACGATGAGACATATAATCAGGTGTCGGATTATATTTCATTTTCATGTAAGCTTTTCGTTGGCAAAAGTCTCTTTTTATGACAATAAACTCGTAGACAACTGTGTTATTGCTTTATTATTTTTTTTCAAAAAAAGTTTAACGAGTCTTATCACTCTTATGGGTGTGTGGTTCTCATGAAATGTTCTTAGGGACTGATAACTTGTCCTACATTTTAAATTTTTATGGGTGATTTTTTTGCTTCATCTACTATCTACATGAAAATTAAGGTGCTTAGAGACGAACGTAATCTCCGGTGTTTCATAATATGTCTTTCTGATATCTTCTGCTGACGTACCGATGAAGCTACATGATGGTAAGTGCATCTTTAGCAATGCTAGCTATTTTTTAATTAAATTTTAGTCAAATTAGCTAAACTGTCCTTTTGGCTAGCCACTTTAAAAATGCGGCTGCATCAATGCTCTCTATTTTAGCTAGTATTATATCAACATTATTCTTCAAATAAAGATTAAGTAGTTTAAATATATTTATATATCACGTAAAATATCTTACAATGAATGTATTAAATTATAGCTAGCCTCATCTGAGTCATCTCGCTAGTTATATTTAGCTAGCGAGATAGCTAAAAGTCATAATAGCTAAACTTTAACTAGTCTGCTGGAGCTCCGAAAATATTAAAAAAAGCTAAATACGCTATAAAATAGCTAAAAGCTAAAATATAGAGCATGCTAAAGTTGCTCTAATAGTATGTACATGTTCTAGTAGTACTCATGACACACATTTGTTTTGTTTTTCTTAGCATCAAATTAGTGAAATAAAAACAAAATGCAATTACCAATAATTACAGATTTACAGAGATTGTGTTCTGGAGCCAGTGATGCAACAAACCCATTTCCATATATCATCATTATATGTGACCAATACCTAATTCACCTAGACCAGAATTCAAACAACTGTTACATATAATACAGAACTAACAACTTCACCTCCTGAGTTTTGTGTCTACTCAACCACTCCATGTGCCCATCTCCTCTATATCAAGAGCACTGCTCGTTTCCAATAAGCATATTCAGCAAGAAACCTAACAGTTCAATTCTCAAGTACGACACTTTCATAATTTTCAATTCTCTAGTCTTCGATATCAATCTCTCAAGATGTTCAAGCAAACATTTTCATCTCTTTTCCTTGTGATGCTACTTGCGAATATGCACACAGCATTTTCAGTTGATCCTGCAGCAGAACCCGTACTTGAATTATATATGCACGACATTCTTGGTGGCAGTAGCCCTACAGCTAGGCCAATCACTGGCTTGCTAGGTAACATCTACAGCAGTCAAGTCCCCTTCGCCAAGCCGATAGGATTCACTGTTCCAAGTAATGGGGTGGCTGTCCCTAATGCCAATGGTGCCATTCCAACTGTAAATGGCGCCACCGGACTCCCACTAGGAACCGGCCTATCTGGAACAGCTTTTGCAGGAAATACAAACGACCAGAACCAGAATGGCAATATCGCAACGCAGCTAGCAGCAGATGGATTGGGGCTGGGATTCGGGACAATCACTGTCATCGATGACATACTGACTTCTAGCCCTGATTTGGGTTCACAAACCCTTGGAAAAGCTCAAGGTATTTATATGGCAAGCTCTGCAGATGGATCAAGACAGCTGATGGCATTTACAGCTATGATGGAAGGAGGGGAGTATAACGATAACCTCAACTTCTTTGGAGTGTACAAGATTGGAAGTACCATGTCACAGTTGTCAGTGACTGGTGGCACAGGTAAGTTTAAGAATGCCAATGGAATCGCAGAGCTGCGACCACTGATTCCTCCAGGCCAACATGCAACTGATGGTGCAGAAACATTACTGAGGGTTACTGTGCACTTGAACTATTGAGAACTCTGTTGCTTTGTTTTGATTTTTACAGTGTGTGTCATTGCATTGGCTACAGGTGTGCTGTTAAATCTCAGTTGTAATTCTGTTTTATGTTTAATGTTTAATGTGTTGTGCTCAAATGGACATGCCTAATTGAATTAAACTAAAAACTCCCAATCATATCTTACTTACTTAAAATCTTTTGTGATACATCGTTGTCATTATTTGTTATCAAGATATTTATATAAAATTAACTAGGTTATTAGACCATCTTTGACTTGAATACAAAAGGAGATTCGCGTAATATAAAACTATAATAAGGAGGAGGACAAAATCAAGAGGCACAACCATTATATAAGAAAAACCATCATAATCGTTCAATATGATCATGGCTCTTTCATAACCATGGTTCTCCTTTTTTGACGTGAATCATGTCTCTTTCACGAAACCTTCAAAAGAAATGGTCTATTTGGTCTAAATATGAAAATTTACAATTTCGACAACACATTCGTTTTCAATTTCGTAAAATAGGTTATAAATTTGTAAATTTGATTCATACCTCGTAATTACAACACATGAACATTTATTACAAAATTTCAACCAAATGTCCTTATGTTTGTAAAAGCGTTGTGAAAAATGTAATTATTTTTCCAATACAAAATACACCACTCAATTACAAAACCATATTACACATTTACATGAACAAAGACAAATGATCTATTCGGTCTAAATCTGAAAATTTACCATCTCGACAACACATTCGTCCTCAATTTTGTAAAAGGTTGTCATAAATATGTAAATTTGGTTCATACTTCATAATTACAAAATATTGACATTTATTACAAATTTTTTAACCAGATGTCCTTATGTTTGTAAAAACGTTGTGAAAGATGTAATTATTTTCCCAATACAAAAAACACCACCTAATTACAAAACCAAGAACCATATTACGTGAACAAGAACAAATGGCCTATTTGGTTCAAATATGAAAATTTACAATTTCGACAACACATTCGTCCTCAATTTTGTAAAAGGTTGTCATAATATGTAAATTTTTGGTTCATATTTCGTAATGGATTAAAATCCTCTAAAGTTATTTGTCTGCAGTTTTTGTAAATTTCATTAGATCGCCATCTTACATATAATCTCATGGATCTTATTATGCCACGCCACATCTGGTCTTTATTTTTTATTTTGGTTTTGAAACGGACGTTAGTGTTGCCGTCTTTTGCACCCAAACAAGAAGTAAAAAAACCCTAGGTAGCTAGGATGTTTCATACTTACATTCACGAACTGGAAGTCGATCTGGAACCGCTATCTCATCCTTTCTCCTTCAATTCAATTCTTTCATCTTTTTGTCTATTATTTCTTAGAGTTCAATTCAAATGCTAGTTTTTCTTCTCTTCAATCTTCATATCATTGTTTTTGAAATTGAATTGAATATTTCTCTGTGTTTTCAGCCTCAGATCTTATAAGCATGTTAACAATAATAATTTTGTTTGTTTTCCACAAATAGTTTGGATTGGGATATAATATGATTCATATCGGTTTGAATTACGAAATAGACTCTCAAGTACTCTTATTCCATTATTCCCATTAGTACGTAGCTCATCTAATAGCCATGACCAATAGCTATTTGAGTTTCATGAATCACGAACTGGACAGGATTTCGTCATTGATCAATTATCAAAGTTAATTAATTTTTTTTGTTAAACGGAAGTTTGATTTTTTTGTTTGTTTGGAAGGAAAAGTAATGGAAGAATATTAAAGTTTGTATTAGATGATGTGGTGTAATCTGAACCATTAAATTGTTTCAAAGATTTAGATTTTATGAAATTTACTAACTTTATAACTAGCTCACTTTAGAGGAGCCGGATCCTTTCGTAATTACAAAATATGGACATTTATTACAAAAGTTTTAACCAAAAGACCTTATGTTTGTAAAAAATATTCAAAAAACCACAATATAGAAAACTGGTTGATACTCTAGAATTTTCTAAGAAGAAGAGGACTAAAACATACGTAGCGATCTTCTCAAAGACACCATACCAAAAGTGCCTTCAAGATAGTCAAAAATAAACATACCCTTGATCAATCTGCTAAAGTTCTTACTGTAGGACACACAACTTTATATACATCAACCATGTTACAGTGTTACTTAAAAGAAGCACAAGTGTGATGACTATGATGTTTAGATAGGCAATGGCTTTTGTATTGGATTTTTGAGCTAGGATAACCTTGCGTCAAGGATACATTCTAAATTTGAATCTTTTTTCTAGTTTCCTTCTTTTGTATAGCGTTAGCCCTATTCTGGCATATAATTTCATCACCTTTTTTAAATATTTTCTATCATCTATTTTTCTAATACTTCACTTCTGCTTAATACCATTCAAAATGACCTAAAGCGTTGCTCAATGCCAATAAGGCAACAAGACACACAGCCACACAAACACAACAATAACATGGTAATAGCTACTTGCCATGTGCATCAGACATATTCTCATCTTTAATTCTCATATAGAAACTGGAAAAATTGATAAAGGTAGCCTGACAATATGATTTAAACTTTTTATAAGAACGAGTTCACCAAAGGTGAATTGGTTCATTGCTTGGGTCAAATTAAACTGTATAACTAGCTCTTGAGTGCCTTGTGGAGCTATGATAAACGAAGGTGGAGATATGTCTACTATTGTCCCATTTGGTGGCAGCAAGTCTCCAGCTTGCTCCCTACGTTTATGAACACCCTTCGTATTATTTGAGACCCATTCAATTGTGATATTGTCATTGAAGGAAGGTTTAGATTGGCTGGATGGTCAAGTGGCTTGTTGCACAATTCTCCGGTGACAGTTCTTATTGTACTTGATTGGTGTCATGCAATGAGCACAAGAAGCTGATTTAGTCTTCATATCTTGTTATTCAGTTTAAAGGCTATTAACATTACTCTCTATATATTTTTATATATATATATGGAGGATTTAAAAAGGACCTCCTTACTTTAAGAATTTGAGGATTTCTACTATTTTACATTAGTAGATGACTTTATTTAACGATCTCAACCGTTGATCATCTAAATTCATATGCAAGATACATGTCTACAAAATTTTAACTAATTCAATAATCATTTGATCATTCAAATTAACGTAAACAATTGTAGGCCGTTAGATAAAATTAAATTGAATATTGTGCTAATCAAATGGTTAAACGTTTTTTATTTTGGCTAATTTTTTGTATGATTCATATGTGGGTAAGTAACTAGGGAATGGGTTAAAAACATCCTCACTTTAAGAGTTTAAGGAGGTCATCTCTAGATCCGGACTATATATATATATATATATATATATATATATATAGACACACACAGACACAGCTATAATATACTTCACCTGACAATAAGACTAGGCCTGGATCCATGGCATTACTTGGACTGGCAAGGCCAGCACCAGAGGGTGGAGGGATATTGACTGCCTATATCATATCCTTCAGCCATTATCACTTCTCCATTTTTATCATACTTGGTCGCAGTGGTGGAAACAACAGATGCAATCATTGAAGGTTTCCATGAATGATTGTACTGCATTTATAAATGCTTGATATTCTAGTGATATGAGGTGTTGCCATGCTTATAGCAGATAGTAGTGCAAAACTGTGTCCTAAACAAAAGAGCAAGTTTATTAATGTTACATGCATATCAAGGCATTCTTTTTTTTCTTCACCTCATCTCAGAGACTTAAACTAGGATTTGATAACGTACTATAATAGATAGCGACCTTCATTTAGTCCAAGACTTGATCTCTATCACCATTTATTATCAAAACCCAGATCATCACAAGTTTGGTAAGGATCAATAATTATCCTATAGTGTATGTAATAATTTCCGTAAGTGGTGTTATGCTAGCTTAGCCTGTCTCTTAAGTCCTGGATCATGCCAATTCGATGCTGTGACAAATAGACCTTGATCAATCCGCAGTGGAATTTGCCCTATTCGCATATGCATCATGCATCATTGTTTCTCTCAACCCCTGGCTCGAGGGAAAATGTTATTAGGTTGTCTTTCATTGTTTAGCTGAAGCACCACAATCTCAAGACATGATGTGTCAGGACCCACTCCGGATTTCAAATCCGGAGTAAACCCTGCAGGGTCCACCTCGATCAAGGAAAATTTTACCAAAATTTCGGCATAACCTCATTTGAAAATAGATAACCCTACCTGTCAAATCCAAACATACACTTCCATAATCAAAACAAACCATCCTCAACTCCTGGAGCCACCCTTTTCCCAGCACTACATCAACACCCAGAACACAACATGCCTTAATTAATTAACTACAGTCTCAAAGGTCATCAGAGGAATTCTAATAAGAAAAGAAAACATAGATAAGGGAGCTAGCGAAAGCTGTGTTATTGATTATACCTCAACTCCGTGTACGCCCGACCTCTTCTAAGCTAATCTGCAAACTAGGCGTTTGAAACCGAAGGGCCCAGGGGAAAGTAATTGAAAGACGTTAGAGTGAGTGGACAAAAAAATAAAATTAAATAATTTAACAAAATCTTATTTAGATAATTTCCCATGTTTAAACTTTGAAACCTCTTTGTTGCAAGCAACCGTGATCATACATTCGGCTTATTGTCCGGAATCTCGTAAGAATAGACGAACCAGCCCAGCTGATTAATCAAATACATAACTTGAGAAAAATTACACAAGGGGAAGAGATATCACCATGTAAGAGGAGCCTACCATGCTCGGGTCAGAGCCTCCCAGGCTCTAGTAGCATCTCACGCTAAGCGCTTGACGTGTCGCGTAACCGGGGTCAAACAACTTCAATTTAATTACCCTGCAATCGTAGTAATATGGACAAGTAGGGATCGTTCTAGCCGGGGAAACCAAAGGGCGATCGAAAGAAGAGAAATCAAACAACTTATAAACAAGTATTCACATATATACATCGAAATATTGGGGGGTTTGAGATTGATTAATTCTAACAAATAATCTACTGAAAATTAAACCTAAGATTATTATATACAAGTGATCAACATACTCATGCAACACATAACACGAAAAACCATCAAGAACACATAACAACTTCATGCAAGGCTGGGCAGCAACGTTCAAATTATCTTAGACTCTAACCAATTCCGATTCTAATTAGAGCCTTTGCGGTTATCTAATTGTTAAGACTCCTCAAGTATTTAGAACCATCTTTGCGCTTGATCCTAAACATGAATGCTAACTCATTTAAAGACACGTTGCGTAGAGATTAAACAAGAAAAC
>NC_020495.1:6564625-6610224 GCF_000184155.1 Fragaria vesca subsp. vesca | reverse complement strand
TTTAGATCTTCTTCTCCATATTGGACTTGGTTTGGACCTCTCCTTCATGGACTAGGCTTCGTGGATCAGCTGCTTTGCTTCCCTAGGTCCATCAGGAACACTTCTCTCGGCAATGATTCAAGCATAACTTCAATTCTCCTGATTCTTTTTGCCATAACTCTTCTACATATCACCTAAGTATCAGAGAAGTTAAATCAATTTGTGACAATGTAAAAGCTTTACAGAATCATAAGAACATCTCTAAGGCTCCACAAATCGGCTTTTGACAATTTTCTACATCATTCCTCTATGTTTAACACATTTTACGCACAACTCTAGCAAAAACTTTCGACTCTACATTATGACTCTATTCTACGACAATAAGAGATAATCAAAGTACAAATGGAGGTAATAACACATTAAGAATGTCGTATTTTATGCTCCTATCAGCGCTTGACTCACCTATGGTGAGGACCGCTAATAATGGCAAGCTAGCAATGAATAAAAACCGATTAGAGCCTCCCAGGTTCTAGTAGCGTCCCACTTTAAGCGCTCAACCCACTTATAGTGAGGACCGCTAATAATGGCTAGCTAGCAATGAATAAAAACCGATTAGAGTCTCCTAGGCTATCGTAGCGTCCCACGCTAAACGGTCGACCCACCTATGGTGAGGACCGTTAATAAAGACTAGCTAGCAATGAATAAGAGCGACCCTAGTATGGTGACTAAAATCATACGAAAACATCTAAATCCATAAAGTTCCCCTAAGTTCGTGCAAATGCAGCCACGAGTACAATTGCCAAATGTGCTTGGAAATTATCATAGAATAAAACTCAATGACGTGTCTCACACGTCAAAATATTCTCAAATATATAATTATAAGCGAGATTTACTTACCAAGTATAAATCGTAAATAATTTCTCAACCCGAAATATTTGCTAAAACAATCTCAATGTCAAGATCGAACATCCACAAATAAACGAGAAAATTATAAATAGATCGACCTACCGAAAATCCCATCTTCAGTAATCTTTTTTATAAATCTCAAAGTCAACAAATAATGACGATAATAATTTAATTCGGAATCCTCTCAAAACGTAAACCAATAAAACTCAACTTAAAACATTAGTCCCAATAAAAAATCCACATCGTATTTGAAACTCATTCTGGAAGGATAATTCCCATGTCAACTCCAACATCATAGATATGATAAGCCAACTAAAATCAAACTTTCTAACTTTCTTAAGAATGTTAATTATAGAAAAGATATTTATAAAGGGATAGTCGCATGCAATTTATCTAAAGTAAAAGTCCACTCACAAATTTAGGCATAAGCCCGACGTTATCCGCAACGCCACTCGTGAGAAGACTCCACGTATCCTGACACCATAAACATGTTTAGAACCACTCTTCAATTAAGGAAAATTAATGTTTTAACTTAAAAACCGAAACCCTTCCGCTTAACCCACTACTCAAGCTAGGGTTGAGCTAATTGAATTTTCACCAAACTTCAACCACAACCTCACATCATCGATTCTAGACCATAACCAAGGAAATCCAATGGTCTGATTCATTCTATATATCAACCACTAAGTTCTTCAATCTCCGAAAAATCCCAAACCTAACCAAAACTTCTCCAAGAATTACAACTTCACACCATTGGGCTCCCCTCAACATACCAAATTTAATAACATGAAAAACCACCCAAAAGAGGCGGCGTCGCCGTCTGCTTCGCCGGCAGCGGCGGCCGACCAGCTCTACTCCGACCACCTCCAATGCTCACCAAAATTTGACATAATTTTCCTCTCAACATTCTAAACAAATTTCCTAACTAGCCCAAAGATCAATTTCAAGTATAAATATGCGAATCGAAGCAAAACAGAAAAATCCCAAATTCAAAACCCTAAAACTTGAAAACTTCGAATCTCCTTACCTAGATCAAAATAGGTCGAATCCTTTTAAGGGTTTGCTATCCGAAAAGAGTGCTTCAAGTTGACATAAGGATCTGACGATGGTGGCCGAAGGAGGAAGTTTCCGACGAAACTCCACCACGCACCGTCGCATCTTCTCGACGTGGTTTCTCCTTCTCGGCGGCGAGATAGGTCCGGCAACCTACCCAGATTGATGGAGGATGGTCCAAGCTTCGATTTGATACCCACCTTGCCGCCTAACTTGGCCAGACGGATCGGCGGGGAATCCAGCGGAGGAGAGAGACGCGAGAGAGAGGAGAGAGAAAGAGAGTGTAACTTTTCGATTTCTACCTTACCCCATCCGGTAAGTTTCTCTTTTTATACTCCCGACTGAAATAGTAACTTTACATTTTACACCATAACTTTTACATATGAACTCTGATTTTAATGTATAGCATATCCACGAGTTCGTATTAACGTCCTCTACGACTTCCTTTAAGAAATTTTCTCGAAATAATTTTCTTACAAAAAGTCAACTCTAGGGTCCTTAAATAGTAAACGGTTACTCAAAACCGTAAAAGGTCAAAGTAACACAAAAGTAAATAACCCCAAATTAACTTAAGAACTGAGATGTGACATGATGTACTGCTTGAATTAGATATCCAAATTGGTTTTGATTCTTGTTTGTTGGTCTCTACTCTCTACCAATCCTCAAAGTACTTAACAAGCTCAGGGTTCTTTTATTCTAATTAGATAACTTTATTCCTTTTGTTCCCGCAGAGGCTCAGACCTCACTGGTATGGAAAGAGGTTTCTAAGTGTTATTTTTGATGATCATATTCGAGTTATGTATTATGTTTACGTACCTGCTTCTTGGTATGCCTTACATTTCAATTAATTCTGCAATGTTATTCCCTCTTCACTATTTCCCACATAATCCACGTTCCAAGAAATCAAGAAATTGGTGTTAAAAAGAAAAATGAATTTGAATATCAAGTAAAATGACATAATCAAACAAACTTCATCAAATTGATACATATAATCATGAAGAAATTCTAAAATGAAAATGGAGAACACAAAACTAACCAAATGAGTATTGATGCAGCTAAATATTATTACAAAAGCAAAAACTCAAAACCTAAATAATATAGAAAAAAAAACTAGCACATAAACTAAGATAGCCAAGGCAAGCTTTGGAGCATTAATGGTCGTAGCCGCTGAGTGTGGTGGCCTCTCTTGAGGATGAGGAGTTGAAGGAAAAGGCGCAGGGCTCAGAGTTGATGGAGTAGACAATCTAGAAGGTGTCAGGCTTGAAGAGGAGACAGACCCATCAACTGTGGGAAGGCTGACCAAAACCTCAACCTTCTGTCCGGCTTCACAATGATAAGGAGCACCACAAAGAAAGTAATAGTGACCAAGCCTTTCAAGCGTGATATAATCTGAGCCGAAATTGTAAGCTACGATGGGAGAGCTGGAGTTACAAGATTTGAAACCTTTCTCGGTAACTTCCATCACATTGTGGTAATGACTGTAAGAAAACAAAAGAGTATCCCCTACGTGAAACTCTTTTGTTGAGGACCACTGGTTGTAATCAACTCTTATTATCCAACCATTCGGTCGCCAACTTTGTAAACAGGAGAAGACATTGCAGAAGGTGTCGGGTTCGGAGTTGATGGAGTAAACAATGGAGAAGGTGCCTGGCTCGGAGTTGATGAAGGAGAAGACAATCCAGAAGGTGTCGGGCTCGGAGAGATGACCATACTATCAACTAGTGTAGGAAGGCTACTGACCACAACCTCGACCTTTTGTCCGGCATGACAATGACCACGCATACCACAGAGGAAGTAATAGTGGCCGGGCCTTTCAAGCATGTTGTTATCTGAGCCAAAACTATAAGCTGCGATCGGAGAGCTGGGGTCACAGGATTTGTAACCTTGCTCGGTAACTTCAACCACATTGTGGTAAGAATCATAAGAAAACAAAAGACTATCGCCTACATGAAACTCTTTCGAAGATGACCACTGGTGGTAATCAACTCCTATGTCCCAACCAACCGAGCTGCCAACTTTGTAAGTAGCACCGACACCAGCACTTGCGCCAGAACAAGTACTACAAAGAGAAATCGCCACCAAAAAGACAAGCATGCTACTTTTGAATGCCATTAAAAAAATCAATATGGAGAAAAGCAATTGACTTGATAGAACAAAATCAAAGCGCCTAAGATTGTGAGTAATATGTTGAGCCAGCCTCGTTATATATATAGTGAGATTTGTTTATGTTGTCCAAATGGGAAGTGTATTCCATGTCGCATTTGTATTTAAACTCGAATTAGCATATAAGTCTGTATCTGGGTTGGTAATGGTTTCTTTTTTCTAATGTAGTTGAACATGGAATTCCACATGAGATGTGGATATGGTCGTGATGTAAACTAATCCGTTAATAGGTGAAAGTTAATAGGTGAAAGTTAACCAGTTTACGGACCCCAAATAAAACCTCCAACAAGGGTCTATGTAGGTTCTGGCGAGGGTCCAATGACGAAAGTCCGACGACCAGTGACTAAATATACATGTTATGCCCTAAACTTCGTTTTTTTTTTTTTTTTCATTTCATTTGATTAATAAGCTTTGTTTGGGGGTAATAAGCTAATTATTGGAGGCCAGTATTAGAGGTCAGTAACCCGATTATTAGAGGTTAGTAACCTGATTATTGAGGGTCAGTAAACATGTATACAGTTTACTGACCCTTAATAAAACATCTTGTGAGGGTCTAGCTAGGTTTCGCGAGGGTTAGTGAAATTCTGATGACATCAGCAAAATACGACAAGATTCTAGTGTTGGCCGAAGAAAGTTCGGTGATCTATGGCGACCGCTACTGGTCAACTGGTAACCAAATTGCGGTGACCAGTGACCAGAGTTCTGTGAGGTTCTGGCCTCTCTCTATGCATATTTAAGGGGTCAGGGTAAAATAGTATTAAGATATTAATTTTGTTTGTGAAGACTTTAGATAAGATTAGTTGAATAAGCACAAATTGTGTTATCTTACATTCAAAATTTCAAATAAACAATCTCTTAAAATTTTTGTCAGAATATGGGAGGTGCCAAAAATTATACTATATCTACGTCTTAAGATGGTTGAGCATGATTTTCTTGATCATCGATCAAGCTTGTAAAAATGCTCAATTGACAATAACTAGCGTTCACCTAATCAGTAATTGCCTAAATAACCTATATCAAACCACTCTCACATGTAAATATTGCTACGGTCCAAAATACTTGAAATTTCTAATACAAAAATTTCAGAAACTGAGCCCAGTATCATTTGGTCTAGCGGCATAGTCTCCTATTAGTTTGTGAGAAATTCTGAGTTCGACTCACGAAGTTGTAATGTGATTAAAAAAAAAAAATTAGAAACTGAACTTTATCCTATCTTGGTATGAGTAACTTTCCAAAATTTAACGCTTGTCACTAATAGTAACTTTCCAAAATTAATCTTCAGTGTCTCTCTTCTCTTCCTCCTCCGAAAATTTATAATTAATTATTAGGGTTTTCAGGTAGGGAGGGACTGCAATCAACAATCGGAGTATTAGGGTTAGGGCTTTCGAGACCCGCCGTTTCCCCAATTCATAGCTATGTCCTTCCTCGAAGAATTTCACGCCAGTAAGCTCTCTCTCGCTCGTCGAATTTCAATATTGTTTTGAATTTCAGATTCAATTTTGGTTTTACAATTTATATTTTTCTGGGTTTAAGTTAAATTCTTGAAATAATTTCGGTTCTAATATGCAATTGGGAAATTGTAGTGTACTGGTGTGTGCGATTTTGTGTCGGATAGTTGATTTCTGTGTCAAGTTTATGCCTTTGGGTAAATTGATTGTGGGGACTGAGCTGAAGTATGTGTGGTGTAATCAAAAGGCTAGTGTTATTAACACACTCCATATATAATGAGAAATTGGAGAGAACAAGTAGTTGAACCTCAGGTTAGGACTAATACCAAAGGACACAGTTCAGTAATATCAGCCAAAACCGAGTTTCTATGTCCTTTCTTTCACCCAAAATGCTTTTACTGCCCATCTCGATAGCATTTTATCCTTCATCAAGTCATATCCTCCGAAATGTGGATTTACAGAAAAGCAAGGTGTTTGCATTTGATAGAGGGCCTGTACTTTTGTGTTGTGAAAGCTTTACCTTGTTTCTATTATTCGATGCTTTTCTTTGAGTTAGGTGTTAATAATGTAAAAACGAAATCTTGAAGTCTTATGACACATTTTCAAGCCAAGTGCAAAATGCATGAATACAGAGGGGAAATTCTAGATAGAAATTTCAATTTTCTTTTCTTGTTTTTGTGGTCTTCAAAATGTAATTGTACACTGGATCTTTGCCCTTTCACAGATCTGGAATCTCTGCCTAATATTCTGCAAAGGCATTATGCAGTGTTACGTAATCTAGACAAGAGTTTGCAAGGTATGCTTCTGCTGACTTTCTCTGTCAAGTCCTCTTGTCATCTTATTATGTATTTGTTTAATTTTTCTTTTTTGTGTGTTGAATATAAAATACTATCTCCTACCATTTATCAGTTGGTTATCTAACTAAGCTACTGATGGAAAGATGCAATCATCGCCAATTTTGTCTACTCAGTTGGTCAGAGATGTCTACTAATATTGATTACATTCACTTTTAGTCACTAAGCCATAACATCTGAGATATGTGTTTGAAAAAAAAAATACATAGTGCAACCCAAAAGGTCTTATTGTAGTTCTTAGCTTTTGTGCTAGAAATGTATTTGGAAACCATTTGCATTACTATTATGATTCTGTACCCCTCTTTTAACACTGTATAGATGCTATTTCTACTTCTTTTTTTATGGCTGAGAGGGAGAGTCAGAGATATCTTTGGTAACATAGTCACTGGAGACTTTATCTCCATCCTTTACTTGTACTATTAAATTTCATGTTGACAGGGCATTTTAACATCTGTAAGAGTTATGTGTTTGCAAAGTCAAGTCCTGATCTGCTTTATGGGGCTTTTAATGTAAACTGTTGTTTCATATATTTTTGTGCAGATATCCAAAGACAGAATGAGCAACGTTGCGAACAAGAAATAGAGGATATAAAGCGCGAGATTAAGTCTGGAAATATTACACCTGATAGTTCACTTATTAGATTCTCAGATGAGGCACTTGATGAGCAAAAGCATAGCATTGGGATTGCTGATGAAAAGGTCATGCTGGCTGTTCGGGCGTATGATTTGGTATGGATTCCCATCTTTGTCTGTACATACAATTATTGCACTTGTTGCTTTTGCAATTTTTTGAATTTTTGTGATCTTTGGATTTCTATTTTGGTATTAGTAGTTCCCAGATATTGCTTCTTTATCTGTACTTTTTGTTAGGGGAGGGATTTTCCAACACCTTTTCCACACTAGTTACCCACTCCCTGTTCAAGAACATAAATTCATATAGAGTGTGCAAGTGCGGAGAATACTGACAAGGGGACTGTAAATGAACCACCTCCCTCCGCATGCAATATAATGCATTTAAGTCCCAGTTTATTAATCTTGTTTAGCTATTTACGTGTTACACTAGTAGTTTTATGCATTACTTTTAAAGAACCAATCAATAAGTATAATTTGCATGGAAAATGTTATCCCAAATATCTGGTCAAGGTACCTGGTGCAGAGGTTTTAATCTTTTATACGGAACTTGGGATTTGCACTGTAATTGATTTGGAAGTCTAAACCAACAGAAGTTATACTGGTATCATGGTATGGGATACCAAGTTTATTCTGCCTTGCAACCTCTCAATTTATGTTGAAGTCTGGGTGTTGGGTTTCTTAATTAGAAACACTCCCCAACATGAGTGCCTATTAGAATAAAAAATAATAGTTGTTCTGTTGTTATGATTGGTGTTTTAGCTGGTATATGTAGATGTGTTTTCTCTTTGGATAACTTGTTTCTGTACATATTTATCATATATCATGTCCGCTATTCTGTAGTTCTTCTTTATAAAAAGAACTGCAAATAACTAAACTGCTCAAACTTTGAAAATTGTGGTAATTCTACAAAGTATCATTATTCAATATCATATTTTTTTCCTGATAATTTGTATATGTAATTAATGTTCAGGTTGATACACACATACAACAGCTTGATCAGTATTTGAAAAAAATTGGTGCAGAGCTCCGGCCTGGTATTCTACTTTTATTCCTTTTTCATCTAGTCAAGTAGTTGGCTTTACGTGTCAAACTACAGTTGTTGAGTATTTTCCTTTTGCACAGTTTGTCTTCTGAAAGGTTTCATAATTTTATAAGGACATAATTATTTCAGCCTCAGATGCTGTTGCCGCAAGTGCAATGCCTGCTCCAAGTCTTGATGGTACTGCAAAATCTGGAAGGAGCGGCGAAGGTGGTAGAGGAGGGCGTAAGAAGTATTTCCCTGTCCTTGATTTTTTTTTCTTTTGAATTTTCTGATTGCATGCTTATACCAAAGATGGTTCCTTCTAATCAGAAATGATTAGGGAAAGATAAAAGTAGGAAGCAGGTAGTTTACTACAAAGAAAGAAAGCGGCAGAGATAAACATAATCTTGGTCCTTTAAAAAACCATAATCTTGATCAAGATTTTTTACAGAAATTCATGTAGTTAGTTCCATTACAGACATGGAACTTATGAGAAGAGCATTGTTGTTTTGGGACATGTTTTTATAGTAAGATGGTGTAATGTACTATAGCTTCATGTTGGGCATTA
Organism: Fragaria vesca subsp. vesca; assembly: GCF_000184155.1. Lineage (NCBI taxonomy): Eukaryota > Viridiplantae > Streptophyta > Magnoliopsida > Rosales > Rosaceae > Fragaria > Fragaria vesca. The sequence continues at coordinate 6,601,600 of NC_020495.1, read as the reverse complement.
AATGATAATATTCTTAATGTCTCTCTGATGGGACCTAATAACGCCTATGCAGAAAACAGGCAACAGTAACAGCACCAGAAGCTGCACCTGTACCTGCAACTGCAACTGTGCCTGCACCTGCAAATCCTACTGGTATGGATTTAGATATACCAGTGGATCCAAATGAGCCAACCTACTGTCTGTGTAACCAAGTTAGCTATGGAGATATGGTTGCATGTGATAACCCCAATGTATGTCATTTTCTCTTTTCTTCATCCCTTTTGAGACTCACTATATACTGTTTTATCTGATGAAAAATTTACTTTAAACAGTGCAAGATTGAATGGTTCCATTTTGGCTGCGTTGGTTTGAAAGATCAGCCAAAAGGAAAGTGGTATTGTCCAGATTGTGCTGTAGTGAGAAATCGACGCAAAAGGTAAATGATGCAGAGAACTCTTCCTGGAACATTGAAGCGGACGTACTGAAATATTAACGTCCGTCCCAACATGTTTATTTGGCAGCCTTTGTTTATGTTACACATTTTTAATTGCACTACAGAAATTAGATTTGTATATCATTTTGTATTTATAGAATTAAAGGGCTATTGCAGTAAAGCTAATAAATTTGCAATGAGTTCAAGAGTGGAGTGATGAATTTACTTATCATTTTCCTACTGTACGAGTCTCAACTCCCCTGCCCCCAGTTTTAGGGTTTGCTGATTCTAAATTGGATAATGCAATAGACAGATTATTACTTTTTTTTAGGGTGAAATACTGGGAAATTCATAATTTGAAATAGAGGTGGGAGGTGAAGACCGAAGAATCCCATGTTACATCAGTAGGTGCCTCGTAAACAGAGCTAGCTAGCCTTTGTGCTATGGTGTTACAAGTTCTGGAAGCAAAAGAAAGCTTAATGCCCGGCCTCGCCTGTAGCCTTGTTCTGATATCATCAACCAAGTTTCCCAACTCAGATAGGTCCTCATCATGACTATGAATAAGCTGTACCACCAGGAGAGTCAGATTCCAACTCTACATGCTGTAGTTGCATACTTGTTTCAGGAAAAGTAAACCCTTCCAGATTGCTTCAAGCTCTGCATGTTGTGCTGAACTCACAGAATTTAGCAAAAGCAGCCATAAAACCTCTCTCAGTATTTCGAAGCACTCCACCAACAGCACCCTTCTAGACCAGTGCTCCAAATGCACTATCAAAATTGCGTTTGGGAGCTGTAGTAAATTTCCACATTTGCTTTGGCTTGGAAACTCGAATTGTAGATGGACAAAACGGGCCTTTTGAAACTCGGTAAGCCAAAGTTAGAGAGCTCAAAACAACTTCTAAAGCTTTTTGGGACTCTCCTTCCCACAGTTGCTAATTTCTATTGCTCCATAGTCACCAAATAATCACAAGAAGTTTCGGATATGGTTCATCCTTCATTCAAACAGCCTGATCCAATAACCAATCTTTCGAAGTTAGTAGGCGAAAAAATAGATTTGAGAGAGAAAGGTTTTCCCTCCATAGATGCTTCCAAAGTTGAGCATAAGGATTACCAAATGAAGTGGAAGACTGACTCAACTCTTTTGTGATGTTGCCTAGCAATTCAATATGCCGACTTCTCTTTTGTGATCGAATGAGAACTTCATCCATGATGTTCTGAAATACAATGAGATAAGGTACAAGATCCTACAAGCGTAATCACATTTTGCCTTGGACTTCAGAGTTAAAAATTTGTATCGACACACTTCATAGCAGCAAAACGAAGTCAGTGGAGCAACGTAAGGGCTTCAACTGATCTTTGTGGTAACCTACGGACCTGTGTTTAAGACTCCAAGATGGTCCCTAAAGACCACACACAACCCGCAAATGCCATTACTCCGATAACATGCTCCATCAAAATTCATCTTCAAGTTCCCCAACAGTGGTGGGCACCAAGAAGTCTCAGATTGCTGTCCTCCACGACCACCAAGTTAAGAAGCTGAACTTTTCTAAGTCATCCAACCCACTGCAACATGTAGAAACAGATCATGGAAGAAGATTCTCTGACTTCTCTCTATGACACACACTTCACTCGGACATGACAACTTCCAAACTTTCTTTGCAAATGAGCGATCCCATAAGGGTATGTCTATTATGCAGTGCTGCATGGGATGCAGACTGCCTTCTCATTATTTTATATTATAAGTATAACAGGAGGACAAAAGGTGACCTACTAGCAACTTATATAACAGGTTTTTACCTACAGAGTTACCATTTCTTACAGATAATCAGAAACATCCTAAAACGAACTAGCCTTCAACATGCCAAAATTTAATCTACGACCTTTGGTCAACCTAGTTACTGAATATGGCGGAATCACTGTTGCCTGACTAGGAATGTTTCTAATTAAAATGCAGAGAAAGTGTAACATGATAGACAGAGAACATGCAATATTAATATGCAATATATATTTTTGTGACCGGATTTTGAGCACCAAGATGAATTTATTCAACCATAAATACAAATACAAAACCTAGAGCCTCGCTCTTAGGTAAACAGCTAAAAACTGTTTAGTTACACATGATTACAGGATAAATACTTACTTGTATTATACAGCACACCACACCAGATGGATAAAGCACTCTCCCTCTTATTTTCACTCTATTATTACAAAGACTATTTACTGGCTATACTACTTCTTGAGAAAGGTTGGGAGAATTTTTTTCTATCTCAGGTTCTTCTTCGATGCCTTCCTTCTGAAGCTTAAGGCCCCTTATATAGGGAGAGGAACTCGCACTGGAAGTAAAACACACCTATACAAAGTGGAGGGCAGGAGGGATCTTATCCTGATAACTTTACTTTTGAAAAAGTAAAGTCGATTGAATTTTTGTGCTGATGGCTCTTTTTCTTTTTATCAAAAGAAAAGTAGTTTGGCTTGAAGCGTCGGCCATCGTTCATTTATCCAACATGTTTACTATGTTGTGATATGTTTCTAGATCTTCAAAATATCTCACTGAGGAGTTGGGACCACTGTACTCCCAATTATGTGTTGTATCTTCGTTTCCATCGTCGAGGTCTGAATCATAGGGATAAGAAATCTTATATTTTTCATCAGTCTCAACTTTTTCTAACCACTTAGTGGTAGCCAGAGTGCAATCCACTTCATTTCTCATAAGAGCTGTGAAAAAGTCACAGTTCTCTGGTGGAGGATGATTATAGCAAGTGACAATTATTTTTTCTCCACTTGCCAAAAGACTTGAATCATAGTCTCTTAGAACTATGTTTTTTATGATTGCTATGGACATAGCTTTCATCCATGGAATGCTTTGATTTGGTCTTCCATTGCCACTAGTAATAGCTGGCTTTTGAACCGAACTTTGGATTAATCTGACATGGTGATATGGAGAGATATAATTCATCTGTCCATTTACCACGGTCCATTCTGGTGGTGTTGAAATGAATTTTAACCTTAGGATACATCCATCAGGTCTGATATTCTTGACAGCTTCGGCTATTATTTCTGGAAAACCTTTAAGATCTTCATTTGTTTTTGTCCACAAATTATGAACAAAACTGTTTTCTATAAGCCATAGCTTGTGCTTCGGAGAATGCTCAGCTTGGACATCTACCAGGTATCTCCCATAATATGGGCCAGGGGTCATTGATAAAGTTCCTGGAAGAACGTCTTTTCCTTCTCCTAAGAGGTTATGGAAACTATACCATTCAGATTCCTTTAAGGCTAGCATACGAATTTTAGCGCATTCAGGACTTTCGAGGTATACAACTCTGGATGGTTCTGCTAGAACTCCTTTGTCTTTTGTATGGATTCCATACATTTCTTCTGTTAAAGCCTTGAGGGTTTGAAGTAAATGAGCTTCATTTTCCTCATATAAGGAATACAGAATATTATCAATAATAATCTTCTGTTTAAAGGCCAATAGCCTATCTGTTCTGAAAACTGGCTTCTGAAAGATCTTCAAAGGTTGATCATGGATAACCTTTTTTCCCGTGACTAATGGTAGCTTGTTTGCCCTGAAAGGGTCTTTCCTGCTTTTTGGCAAAGCAGCAGCCATCAACGGACTTGATATGCCTTTACCGTCTGCCGTTTGAGACGGGCTAAGCAGTCTTTTTTCCTGAGACTAATCAGTTAAGGCTGATCCTTTCGGACACAGCAAAAACTCTTTTACGAGTTTATCTTCATTAGTACCACCGGAATGACTAGAGTGGCCATCTTCTTCAGAATCTGGTTTAGGCCTAATTCTTGAAGCTTGACTAGACTCAACAGTTCCATAAGAAACCATATATTGATAACCTGGTCCGTCATGGAGACGTCCTACGGTTTTATCACCACTTTTGAATCTTTCCCAGAGCTTCTTTTCCTCTGATTCTGGTTTTCGACTTCTGGGATTACGACCATCTCTGTCGAACATCGTCATTTCTCTTGTAAGTGCGTTAGGCAAATAGTTTTTGTTTCCTACGACCATTTCAACATTATATTCATATTGAGTTAAAAACATTTGCCATCTCAACACTCTTCCTCTATCTGCAGCATCAGTTAATTTGTAGTTTTTAAAGTTTTTTACTCTTTTGTTGTCAGTTCTTACTACAAATTTGTTTCTTAAGTATGCCTCAGCACCCTTGATGCTTTTTATTAAGGCAAGGACTTTCTTGTCTCCAGTGGAATAGTTTAACTCAGCAGCGTTAAACTTTCCTGATAGAAATTTACAAATTTTTTCATGATTTGTATCTGGAGCAATAGCTAAAACAACTCCTACACAGTAATAATCATTTGCATCAGTTTGCAAAATAATCAGATCTCCTTCTTCAGGTAACTGTAAAGGAGGAAGATTTTTTGTTAATTCTTTAATCTTTCTGACAGTATTACTGTCATCAGTTGTAAAAGACCATTTTTTCTTGGAACTTGTTTTTGGAGAGAGAAGAGCGGAATAAAGTCTCTCGCAAATTTAACAACTCCCAAAAATCTCTGTAGAGACTTTGCATCTGGGATGTTGTCTGGAAATTGGCTGATTTTCTTACCAATATGATCTTGGAGACGAATCTCTCCATCTTTTACATGAATGCCCAGGAAATCAATTGCACCTTTAATAAGATGAATTTTTTTTTTGTTCCGAGGATAATTCCCTTTTGGACAATCAGCTTACACACCTGCTCAAGATGTTTTAGATGCTCATCCATAGTTTTTGAGAAGACCAGAATGTCATCTATGTAAACTATGCAAAAATCTGCAAAGGGTTTGAAGATATTATCCATTTTCCTTTGGAAAATAAACGGAGCTTGCTTTAAACCAAATGGGTGCACTTGAGGAGTTCCAAAAGCTGTCAAAGCTATGGAATCGGGATGCATTTTGACTTGCCAAAAGCCTGATTTTGCATCAAATTTAGAGAAAATTTTTGCTCCTCTAAGTCTGTTAATGAGAACTCTCACCTGAGCTATTTAATAACCGTCTTTAACGGGTTTTTTATTTACATCTCTATAATCAATCACCATTCTGGCTTTTCCTCTTAGTTGTTCAACATGATTTCTTACCAAAAATGCTGGGGCATAATGAGGGCTATTCGAAGGCCTAATTAACTTCTTTTCAAGAAGTTCTTGGATCTGACTTTCCATTTCTTTCCTATCTTCTTCCCTATAGTGAGGGATGGCCTTAACATGGCAAATAGTATTTGCATCATGTATTTTGAGCTGACAATATACTGGGTCTCTTTCCCAGTACCGTTGAGGATCTTCACTGATTACTGGCTTCAGCAAATTTTCTATTTCTGGGAGAGTCGGTATTTTCTTCTGTTCTGCTTTCCTAGCATATACCTTTAAGTTATGTTCCCTGATATATTCTTCTTCTCCATCAGAACTCTCATTGTCAGAAATTTGATATTCAGAATTTGTCTCTGATTCAGAGACTTCTTAACTTGTTGATTCATTTATCAGTATTTCACTGTGTTCCTTAAGCTTTTCTTGCAAGACTGGTAAAACCGGTTTTAGAATTGGCTTATAATCACTACTCTTCGCAAGCGTCTTCTGATAAGGATTGGTGAAACCTTTGGTTGTAACGCGTACCGCGTCTGTCAATCGAGATTCCCAATAAAATCTATTATTTTTCTCAAACCCAATCATTTTTGAGGTTTAGATTACTGTTTGTTGAAGAAGGAAGTCATTTCCTAATAACAAATCAGCAGTTTGTCCTTTGCATTGCCAGAGGATTTTGATGATAAAAGTTCCTCCTCCCAAAGAAACTTTCACATTTCGCGCCATTGTATTCATGATGATTTTTTTTCTTCCATGGCAACTCCAGTAACTGTTCTTGGAGATTTTTCCCAAAGTTCTTCAGGGATTGCGTATCTTTTAGCAAGAGAGTACCCTGAACCAGTATCTACAAATGCGTGTAGATGATATTTCCTATAACTGGGAAACTTCAGTCCTATAGTAATATAATTACTATATATGCTTGTTTGGACTGGCATTATTTGTTCTTGCTTTTCTGGAGCAACAAGTAAATCTGTGAAAGGATTAACTTGTCTTTCAGCAGTTATGGAATCAGGAGGATTGATACCAATTATCGGATTGGCACTTGTCCCAGCAATCATGGGATTAAGGGAATCAACAGACTCTCTTATTTTCTTGTTTTGGCTTAATGAAGTTACTAACTTCATTGTGTTCATATCCTCATTGAGGTTTTTTTCTTGTTCTTTCTTATGGAATATAATATATTCCTCTTCTACTACGGTATGTGCAGCTTTATCTTTGGTTTTTCTTCTAAGTTCTGCGATAAAGCATTCTCGATGATAAGTTTCTCATTTACTTTCGCAGTACAGGGGAATTGTACTATCATCATCGCATCCGCAATAATCACATACAAATCTTCCAGGATTGGGATGAAAGGTGCTGATAATATTAGCATTTTCTTTCTTCCAATTCTGTATTTGTAATACAAATATAGGACGATATCCTATTTCTTCTTCATCTTCTTCAGAACCTTCTGAAGCACTTTATGTTTCACTATCTGATGGGTACTCAAGAGAATATACTGATTCATTCTCTTCATCAGAATAAACAACTTCAAAGCCTTTTAGATTAGCATAATCTATGGCTTCTTCATATTCAGCCAGTAAGACTTTTGAAGTTCTTTTATCCTTTTTCGGACACTCATTCGCATAATGTTCTTTTGCCTTGCAGAGCCAACATCTGCACTTCTTTGCTTCTCTAGAACCAGAATCTGGTTTCTTTTTTCTTCTGAAAAATTTCTTTCTTGGAGAAGTTTGAGAAGATTGTCTTTTCTGATAACCAGAACTTTTTCTGAACTTATACTTCTTTTTAGAAGCGAAATTGTTTTTTTGCTTGCTACTAGAGATTTTTCTTCTGTATTTCTTTTTCAAAACATGGCATCCCCATTGTGTCGGGGTATCCAAAATCTTTGGACACATGTTTTCAACTCCTCTGAGTTGTTTTTTGGCAGTATTGGATTTTCTATTCTCTGTACATTGTTTTCTTAGGAGATCCCTAACTCTTTCTGCTATTCCTCCAACAGTAAAATACTGAAGGGGGTTTTCTTCTAATGATTGTGCTACTGCATCGTTCCAGGGTTCTGGTAATTTTCTGTAATATGTTCTGATGAGATCATTATTTTCAATGTCTCTGATGGTGCAGTAGTAGTTTTGAAACTCATTGGTATATTCTTCGAAATACCTCATGTTACAAATACTCAATTTTTGAATATTTGCTTTGGCTCTTTCTTTAGATTGCTCACTATGTCTGGTGATATCTCCGCAGAATTGTGCATAGATGGGAACTGCAAAATCTAAAGGACTATTAGTCTGAGCCATTTTTGCTGCCCAATCAGTCCATTGAGAGCTTCTCTTGAAAGACTGGTACCATTTCTTGACTATTCCAGTTAAGGTAGACTCATAGTAAGCATGAGCTTCCTCGTAGGCATATTTGGATAACACTAGAGCCTGAGTTAGCTTTAAACTAGCAACCCAGTTGTCTATTGCTTTTATTTTATCTCCTACCTGGTCCAAATCTAGATAAACCCCTCTTTCGGACACTGATTGTCCCCATTTGGGTTCTGTAGGGATATATTTCTGGGAACTTCGTTCTCCATATCTTCCTGTAGGAGCCTGTCCTTTTAGAAGCTTAATATTCTTTTCCCGAATAATCTTTGTAGGATTGTTGGTGTTGTTCTGTATTATAGTATGACCATCACCAGGAGGTGTCTGTCTTTCACCATCTGTATCCATTGATACTCCTAACTGTTCTGGTTCGTCTTTTGCCGCTTGATAAGGAAGAATCTTCCTCTATTTCTTTCCAAGTTGAACTTGAGAAATTTCTTTGATGATCTTCTCTTGTTCTTCTGGAGAATCACAAGTCTCAGCTTGTGCATATAATTCTCTTAATTCCCTTGCTTGAAACATTCTCATAGGTCTTTTAGTATCCTCTTCTTCTAGGGATTCTTCATTATAAACTGTTTTAGTTTCATAGGTACTGGCTTCTTCATAGTTTGCAAAAGAGTGCCTATGAAATTGTAAGCTGATTTTCCTCTCATATCTTCATAAACTGAAGCATTGGAGCTCTCAAGCTGTCTGACTGGAGGGGTCAGATTCCATTCTCTTGGGAATGTTACTTCATGCCACTTTGTGACATGCTTTTGTTGGGAATTATTTTTTGGATTGGTGAGAACAGATGTAGTAATTCCAAGGTTATTTAGAAACCTGGTATTAGGAGTTACATTTGGGTTCATCAACTTATAATAAATGCAATAATCTATCGCCAGTTCCATCATTCCTTTTTTCATAGAAATCCCATCTATCTTGATTCTCAATCTTAGACAGTGAGCAGCATATTTGAGATGCGTTGTGAAGTTTGGAAAAACATTGAAATATGCAACTTGGTTGCACAAAGAAGCTTCTATTGTCCCTAACAGACTTTTCTTGAAGTCTGTTATTCTATCATCTTGTAAGATACATAGAACAGAACAGTCAATACCATCTTTGGCTAAAAGTTTTATTCCTACTTGAACTGCACCAATATGCATATAGGAATATTTTTTCTGGAATGCTTCACTTACTTCTTTTGGATTTATCAGCCTAATATCTGTTTCTCCTCCTGTGGTTAGAACGGTTAATTCAAGAATTTTGAATCTATGCGAATCCATAAGGAAAGATCCTTTCTTATAGATCTCGTTAAATCTAAATCTAGGGGCAGATGCTTCTCTTACACTAGATTCGATTTCATTATACTTAAATTCTTGAGCGTTTATCAGTTGAACTGGAGCTGTGTTTCTTTTGCTGAGAATTCTACTTAGCATCTTCATGTCTCTCTTGGTAGATGGTTTTAAGGATTTCCATTCAAGTAGCTTTGGTTCACTAAACCTTAGTCTATTTTCTCCCATTGGTAGGGGTGGAGAGTTTATGATGATTTTACTAGCTACATTTTGAGCTAGTGATTCTTCATCTATTTTTTCAAAATTTGCTTCTTCCTTCATTTTTTTCTACAGTTTTTTGTAGACTAGAGATTCTATTATGTAACTCTCGAAATTGAACTTCGAGGTCAATACCTATCTCTTGGAGATAAGCGATGTTATAATTCTGCTGAAGAATTATTGCCTCTACATTCTCGTCAACCTTTTTATAGGTTGATGAAAGCCAGTAGCTTTAACACCTTCCTGTTTTACTTTTAGATCTACTCTCTGATTCATCTTATTCTGGTAATGAGAGTTTCTAAAAGCGTTTTGTTTTCTCGAGTATTTCTTAGTTCTACTACTTGCTGATGAATATTGTTAGCAAGATTTTCAGTACGAACTAATTTCTTTTCAATATCTATTAGATATTGTTTTTCTTTAAGGTAATCTAGCTTGATTTCAAGCTTGGCAATTTTTAAATTTATTTCATCAAGTTGATTAATCCTAAGATTAAATCTCTCGAGTTGTTCTAAAACCTTTTCAGAGGTCTTATTCCTGGATAAATGATCTAGGAACTCGATTAAGCTTGGTCTTGAGGGATCAAACTCTTCTACTCCAATCTCCTTTTGGAGGTGAATATGTTCGTCGTATAGAGTATTTAGTACTCTACAAATATATTTAATGGAGTATTGATTTTCTTGTATGTGCCTTGAATGAAAGCACACTTTCCACTTATCAGTTCCTTTTGTAGTACAAAAAGACTGATAATTCTTTAATATGGATTCTCTTTTGTTAGTCGAGAGAAGCCAACTTTGTGGCATAAGCCTTTTGTCACCTGCTTTTGAGCCAAGCAGGCTCTGATACCAGCTAGGGCAGATCTAACCGATGCTCAAAATATCAAGAGGTTTTTGGTCTTCTTCAAAAGTTTCTTAAAGAACTTCAATTTCTACTCTTGACTCGTATATCCTTTGTTGTAATTGAAAGATAATATCCCAATAATTTTTTATACTTCTAAGAAGCTTGTTCTTTTTTTTTTTTTTAGTTTTCGTAATTTTTTTCTTTCTTCTTGCAATTTTTTATAAGATAGTTTAGCTTCTGCTAAAAATTCTAATTTTGTTACTGTAGCAATTGATTTACTGATTGAAAACTTAACTATTTACCTTCAAGTAAGAGGATAAATTTATATACTTGAATTATGATAAACAAATTCAAAATCTTAGGCCCATCATGCTCCGTCAAATATTTTTTAATTTTTTTATTAAAGGTAAAATGCATGATAAACTTAAAAGTAAAAATTACAAAAGATAAAAACTGGCTAGAGAGGTTTTCCGGTTGGATTTTCTGCAAAAGTTCTAGGTAACCTCAGCTATCCTGTCTTCTAGTAGGATCTGCATAGTATGCAGTGCTGCACACTAGAATTTTCCATCCCATAATATATGAATAACTAACTGATTCTATTAAATTGCCACATTGCCAACAAGACTCGGCCATGATTTTTCTTCTTACCAGGTTTTGCGTACAGGGGAGGAAACTGTTGATAGCTCTCCATAAGAATACCTTCAATTTGTGTGGCACAATCGACCTCCAGACCTTATACGAAGCCTCCATATTTGCTCCAGTACTAGAACAGGCCACAGTAGTACTTGCTACCCAACAACCAGATTTGACGCTGAACACTCCGTTCTTGGTATGATGCCACACAAGCTTTTCCGGCGTAGAGCCGCAGACCAAAGGCCCAAAGGCATGCTAAGAATCATTTCAGGTTTACGAGGCAGAAACATATCTCTGACCTCAGAGGAACTGACCAGAACTGCAGTTGCTCTTTGATGAAAACAGAAAATTCAGACCAAAAAAGAAACTCATCCAACACATGGATATGCCCCTTATAATGCCTAAATGCAGAAACAAGATGCCGAAGAAGAAAGATCACCCCTACCAACCTAAGATACGAAAGAAATCAAGGAAGAAAAGTTTTTATTTGAAAAGAATTAGATGCGTACATTTAGTTTGAGATTCTTCCCAGAAACAACTTCTCTGTCCTGTATTACAGGATCTACCTACACACTGATCCTCACTATGACTACACCTTCAGACCCAAAAAACTCAATGACTTGCGACCCAAACAACTCTAAGCAATGTAGTAAACACTCTGATGCTAGTTTTACACTCCAGTTACTCTAAAATGAGTTTGGAATGGGGCAGTTCTCAATAATCCATACCACCCATGCCACCCATACCACCGCCCATTGCCGGGGTCTCCTTGTCACTAGGAAGTTCAACTACGACAGCTTCAGTAGTTGTCAGCAAAGATGAAATACTGCACAGAAGGCCAATAAAAATCAATCAACGAGGAATCAGAGGTGATACTGACTAAATAACAGCAAAGGATTCAGGAGCTCTCCAGCTTACCTTGCAGCATCCACTAAAGCAGTCCTAATTACTTTCAATGGGTCTATTATTCCAGCTTTGACCATATCAACATATTCACCTGGAAAGCAAAATGAAACGAAAATCAACCTAATCAGTGAGAGGAGATAACAATTTCCAGCAACATTTTAGATGGCGTGGAACCATTTATTACCTTTAGCTGCATCATATCCCAGATCAGGGTCATCTTGCTCCAAGAGCTTACCGACAATAACAGCTCCTTCAACTCCCGCATTAGAAGCAATTGTGTGGACAGGTGCCTGCAAGGATTAAAAGACAAACTTGGCTCATGAACGTTAATTCAAAAGGTTACTCATAGAAGTCAAACTTAAGAGACTATCAAAATATACAAACCTTTAGAGCATTCTGAATAATCTGAACTCCAATCTTCTGATCGAAGTTAGCAGTTGAAAGTTTGTCCAACTCTTTAGCTGCATAGAGGAGTGCAACACCGCCACCTGCAAAGGGAAGAACATGATAAGATGATTTGTCAGAAATATCCGGACAAATAGATTATATGGCTTGTATAGAAAGCTGCTTTATGCAATAGATTATATGGCTTATATAGTGACGAGTTGATAAGAAAATGAACACAAATTGCAGGAACAAAATACCTGGTACAATACCCTCTTCAACAGCTGCTTTGGTGGCATTTAGGGCATCAGTAACCCTATCCTTCTTCTCACCAACTTCAGCTTCACTGGCTCCTCCAATCTGCAGAACAGGTAAATTCAACCTCAAATGTTATCCACAATTAAACTTACCAAGAATGCTTAATAAATACAAGGTGAAGAAACTAAACTTGAAGTACAACTTTTTTTTTAATCATATTTTTTGGTTCAAGATAAAATGAGGTATTGAATTTACTAGACATAGAATATAAGTGAGAACATATCAGAGAGTAGCAGACCTTCAACACAGCAACACCACCAGAAAGTTTTGCCAGTCTCTCTTGTAATTTCTCTTTGTCATAATCGGAAGTGCTTGCTTCAATTGCAGACCGAATCTGTTCGCAGAATACAATAGAGTTATGGTTAAGGACTAAATGACGGGTGACTGCAAAAACTATATCTTAGTTTTCATAAATCACAAGAAGACAAACCTGTTCACATCTTTCCTCAAGTGCCTTCTTGTCACCAGCACCGTCAAGAATTACAGTGTCATCTTTTGAAATGGTGACCTGAAACACTCATCCAATCAGTAGGAGAATAAAGGCAACCCAGCACTATACAGAATATCACGATTAGGGGAATTCCTTTAATCAGAACAGTTCTACATTTAGATATTTACACAAAAGGACTGCTTGTCATGGTAAGACTGCCAAAGCACATAATTTTTTTTATACCAAAGCTTACCTTTTTGCAAGTTCCAAGCATATCCATATCCACTTTTTCAAGGTTCAAACCCAGCTCTTCAGTAATAACCTAAGATACAAAGTAAACGTAGTCAGTTATGGTTTTAGAAAAATATGATGGATAGGGTCAGGAAAGTAGTACACAATTATGAACTAGAAAGCCAAGCATGAAAAAGAAACTTACAGTGCCACCAGTGAGAACTGCAAGATCCTGCATATTGGATTTCCTATTTTCACCGAAACCAGGGGCTTTGATTGCACAGACCTGTAGGAAGCAATAGCCATTCTATAAGAAAATGCTGACATCCAAACATATGGAACTAAACCACATAGGAAAACAAGATCAAACCTAAATAACTGAAGCAATAGACACGAACCTTGATTCCAGCACGAAGCTTATTTAATATAAGTGTTGCAAGTGCATCACTTTCCACATCTTCTGCGACAATCAGCAAAGGCTTTTGCTTCTGAATGATAGAAGAGAAAGTTGTTAACTGAATATCAAAGCAAAGACTTGCAAATATTATCAAAGAGAATTTAGATGCTTGCCTTCAAAGCCAGCTCCAATACTTTAATGACAGCATTAATATTTGAGATTTTCTTCTCATGGATTAGAACTAGAGGATCTTCCAGTTCCTGTCAGCACATACACATGAATATGGACATGAGTAATTCAATTAGTATCAAAACCTTTCAACTTTGCCAGCAGGTTAACAAGATACTTCTGTGAGACTACAAAAAGTACTAGCTGATTCAAACGTGTAAACTTACACATTTTTGATTTTTTGGGTTGGTGATGAAATGAGGAGATATATAGCCTCTGTCTAGCTTCATGCCCTCAACAACCTCCAACTCATTATACAATGTTTTGCCATCCTGTAAAAATTAACCCATAGTATCAAAGGATGGGTATGATACTATCATTCAATCCCCACTAGGAGTGGGCATGCCTTAATAGAGACCAAAAGCCAATTACTTAAAACTGGCAGATATGTAACTTACAGCAATCGTGATTACTCCCTCCTTGCCAACCTTCTCCATGGCCTTTGCAATCAATTCACCGATTTCTCTCTCGCCATTTGCCGATATTGTTCCAACCTATGCATTAACCAAAGGAATTTAGATGCAAAACAAAGCATGAATTATAAGGAAGAACCAAAATTCAACACAATAACAAACCTGTGCTATCTCTTCAGAAGTGCTGATCATTCTGGCTCTGCTCTTCAAGTTAGTTACAACAGAATCAACTGCCATGGTAATACCACGTCTTAGGTCCATGGCATTCATACCAGCAGCAACTGACTTGCATCCTTCAGTGTAGATAGCTCTGGTCAGGATCGTGGCACAAGTGGTACCTATATACAAACCAGTGAATACACATTCCGAAGTTGGAGTTTAACAGTACCAGTGACACATTACATGAGAACCAATTCATTTAAAAGAAAAAAAAAGTGTAGAATCTAAGGATGCATCAGTTGGCCTAGAGTATATGGAACAATGAGTGAAATCCCATGTTAGAGGATAGGGCATACCATCACCAGCTACATCATTTGTGGCATTAGCAACCTGTTTTACGAGGCTAGCTCCGACGTTCTTAACTTTATCCTTAAACTCAATGCTTTTTGCAACTGTTACACCATCTTTTGTCACTTTGGGTGCGCCAAAGCTTTGCTCAATAACCACATTACGCCCCTTTAACAAAAAAAGTAGAGTCATATCAGTCACTTACTTGAAGATTCACTGGAAATCTACACTACATATTTTGGAAGGCTTCGCCCACTCTCAATTCATGTTTACTAAATATTTATACTACAAGAATTGAGGAACCAATAAATTCCGATCCACATATCATCAAATATATGGGCAAAATGCACCAATGGAGATCCATGTCACCGGATCCATAAGCATACATACTATCAGAATCACCAAAAACCACAAATCCAACAAAGACATTTATCAGAAAAATAAAACAATTGAATTGATCATAAACCCTGATTGAGCAAAATAAAAATTCCCAGTCCTTTCCGAGATCAAAGCACAACACAGATAACTTAAACATCATACAAATATAACAGAGCAGTAGCACAAAATAATGGGGATGTGGAAGAACACCTTAGGACCCATTGTAACTTTAACAGCATCGGCAAGATCTTCAATGCCACTGAGCATGAGGGCTCGGGCGTCCACGCCAAATCTAATATCTTTCGCTGCATAGTTTCTGCTCCAATTCAACCTACCACCAATCTGAAACCCACAAAAACAAACCCATCAGAAAACAGACATTCTATAAAAACAGAGATTCTCAAACAGAACAAAACAAAGAAGAGCCTTGTATTGCTTCTTCAATCAAAACCAACCTGCTGGGCATTGTTCCTAATACCCCTGAAATCCAATAAACAAATAAAAGAATCAAACATTGGAAAAGATTGAATCGAAGAACTGTACATTACATTTTCTGAGGACTAATGCGTACAATTGGAAATAAAGAAAAATGAAAAGAACCCAGAAGAGAGGAGATTGAATAAAGGGTTGGGGGAGAAGTAAAGTACCGAGCTTTGGAAGCGAGGCTTGAAGCGAGGCGATACATAGCGACAGAGCAGAGAGCAGAGCAAGAGAGAAACAGAGAGTGAGAAAGACGGTGGGAATGTGCAGAGAGTGGTGTTGGGTTTATTTTAAAGTGATAGAGAAGAAGGGTCTAGAACCGCTTAGGGTTTTTGATGAGGGTTTTAAGTCTCACTGTCGCAGCTTCTAGTACTTATGGTCCACGTTTGGGATTTCTTACGAGTTTCTCGGCGCTCTTAGTCACAACTTATTTTCGAGACAAACACAAATTGGATAACATATTGAAGCCACGATCAAGCTTCAAATCTAATATTATATACACGTAATTGTGGTACAAACATGGACTAGATATGTCTCAAAAAAGCTTATAGATCACCCCCCCAAAATGTCAAAAAGCCAAGAGAACTTAAGAAAGAGCTACTTACTCCCGCCACCCTCTACAAACATCTTTCACTCTTGCTCTGTTTCACTTGGCATCTTATAGAGAGTAAAATGACATTTCAAGTGAAAGATGTTTGAAAGATGTTTGAAACACACACCCTCTTCAACCTCCTTAATATGGGTGAAAGAAGCTCGTTGCCGGCACTGCATTATCTAGGTGACACAAGATCGCCGCCACCTTGATACGAAAATCCTATTTTTCACCCTCTAGGTCGGGGTATGGAGAAGCCGGAGGCCAAAACATCTCTTTTTTGTGTTTTGTGCTTTACACATTGTAGGCTTGTAGCAACTAGCAATGCATTTTATTTAAACAAAGTAACATCCAATCACGTATGTGTCCTGCCTTTATTGTTTGTTTATTGGTTCCCGATTAAAAAAAGGCGTCTTACTATGAGTAAATGTGTTTGTACATATAAAACACTTACCTAGAGAAATAAATTACCTAGGAATGTCACTTTTTTTAGGAGAAAAGGCCTAACACTACAGAGCCCAAACCCGTATCACACCCACAGGACCCGACCCGAGCCAGTCCCCCTTCAATCTTGAAAAAGCTTCTCCAACTCCAAAGTAGCTAGACCAGAGAAGTCACCTGAGACTGAGAAGAGAGAGAGAGAGAGAGTGAAAGATGACGGAGGCGGTGATCAGAAACAAGCCAGGAATGGCGAGCGTGAAGGACATGCCGGTTCTCCAAGACGGTCCGCCGCCGGGTGGGTTCCCTCCTGCCCGATACGCTCGTCGGATCCCCAATAAGGGTCCCAGCGCCGTCGCCATCTTCCTCGCTGCCTTCGGTACCTTCTCCTGGGGCATGTACCAGGTCGGCAAGGGCAACAAGATCCGAAGGTCAGTTTCGTCATCCTTCTCTCTTCATTTTCTGGTATTTGATGATCTGTGCTCAAATCGTTAGGTATTTGTTTGATATGAGCTATAGAAATGCCGATGATCGTTGGGTGTTTCCCATTTGATTGAAATTTGTTGCAGTTATTTGTGCATTTGATTAAGATATAGTTTAATTTCGGGACTGCAAGCCATTAGTTTCTGGAGTGTTTGGGGAAATGTGATTAGCGTGATGAGTTTCGGTTTCGGTGAGTGAGGATCAAGTTAAAATGAGCACATTGTTGATAGGGGAGAGGTAGGAAGGCTGAGAGTTACTTAGGGGCTTTGGAGGAGTGAGAAAGGTGAAAGATTTGCGGAATTGGAGAGTTTTGGAAAGGGATAATCGGGGTTTTGAGAATCATAGAGTCGGGAAGTGGAGGAATTGTGGGGAGAGGATGTCTGTTGGTCTTCTTTTTATTAGTTTATGGAGCGTTTGGGGAAAATGTGGTTAGCATGACGTTAATAAAAATTAATGTGATTTTCGAGTTTTGCTGAGTGAAAATTTTGATTGGGGGAATGTAGGAAGACTGAGAGTAACTTATGGGCCATGGAGGGGTGAGAAAGGCAAATATTTGTGGAATTGGAGAGTGTTGGCGATTACTTTAATTTGTTTGGAAATGAATAATCGGATTTTTGAGGATTGTAGAGAGGTGGGGGTGGAGAAATTGTGGGAATAGGATGTCTATTGGATATTGAACCAACAAATTATACACTCTTAACTGGTAAAGATGCCGTTTCATTTGGTTTGCTTTCAAACTAAGCAGTTGAGTCGTGTTCGATGGAACCTTAGTACATACAGTATGCAGTGCTTTCTCCTTAAAGTTCTTATGGTTGATATCTTCTGTTATTCACAAAGCAGAGCTGATTGTCGATGCTTTTCATTATTTTCTTACTTCTGGTCTATGTAACCACTTTTGAGGACTGAATTGTTGGTGTTGGTTCCAAGTGGAATGTTATCTAACCATCCATAATCAATTTTTGTTGCCAAACATCATCGCACTTTATAGATTTGGTCATTGGAAGTGTTCCTCCAAGTCAATACTTAAGGAGAAGTTGATAGTGCTAATTTGTTTTGGCAATCGTTTGGGTAATTTGTTGGCAAATGGATAATCAGATTTTTGAGGATTGTAGAGAGATGGGGGTGGAGAAATTGTGGGAATAGGATGTCTATTGGTCTTCTTTATAAGCTTCTGTTTCTGTCTTTTAGGGGTGTGAGTCAGTCTCCCATCTTTGTAGAATCGGAAGGCTCTTTTGACATGTTGGCTTTTTGTGTTGTTCACATATTGTTCAATGAGGTATCTCTCTCTAGAAAAAAGAAAAGGAAAGAAAGATTAGTAATTCTCTGACCTACACCACTCCAAATCATTTAAGTCTCCATGACTCCCCAAGTCACATGCTTGCAATAGAGTATCAGGAAAGGGTGATTATCTGTATCAATGAGGATAAGAACAGTCTAGTGCTGATTTGTCTACTGAACAGTCTTTCGCATCCCAAATAGACAAGAACAGGCTAAAGTTAGAATACCCTGAGAAGAATCTTTCCAAGGTCATTGAATTGAACCTCTAGTCAAATCCCTATATGCAGATGAGAAGGAAGGCCATGGAGTTCAATGTCTTTCTCTCTGTACCAGTGATTCGTGGTCGACTCTGAATGAGGATGAGTTCCACACCGTATGCATTGCATTTTTGTGTCTGTTGTCTAATATTTTTAGTAGTCCACAAATAGAGGTTGTTGTCCACTCTTTTCATATGTCTATGGAACCGCTTCATTTGAGGACTAAGTTTTTGGTGTTGGCTCAAGTGGAATTTTAATTTAACCCCTGATCTAACATCCATCATCAATTTTGGTTGCCTAACATCTTCAGACTGTATACTCTTGCTCATTGAAAGTTTTCCTTGAAGTCAAACCTTGAGCTAGGTTACATCGCTAGGCAAGTACATACAATCTTTGAGAAGGAGGAAATTAATTAAACTGCAAGGGCAGTAGAAAGTTAATTGGTCGTCTTTTCGTTTACTGGCCAAATTGTAGGGTTCCCGCCACTGAGCAACAGCAAGAAATCAAGTAGAGTATAACTGCCTTTTTAAATTTCGAATAACTCTGGGGAGCTTGATACTGTGATCATGGTGCTCTGGGATGCTTGTGATAATATGAGTTTTTTAGTCTAATTGATTGGTGGAAAGGTTTCATGGAGTTGTAATGCAGTAATATATCAGTGGAAGATTTGTAGACTTAAGATATGGTCATGTACTCATGTTTTTGGTGAAGCAAGCGATTTCTGCCCTTTAGTTTCATTTTGGGTGAGGATGGGACTGTGGAGATATTAGATTGATTTGGCAATATTTGGTCTTTATACCTTCGTTGGCAATTGGTTGTATATTCCACAGTTCTATTTAATCATCATAAAAGTAATTGGTTTTCTGGGCACTTGGTATGCATTAAAAATTTGGTGTTACTGTAGGGCGCTGAAGGAAGAAAAGTATGCTGCTCGCAGAGCAATACTTCCAGTGCTTCAAGCTGAAGAAGACGAAAGGTAATGAAGATTAGTAGTGATCGTTCTCCTCCATTCATGTCTTTCGCCTGTAATATTCATCTCGGTTGATTCCTAGTACTGAACATCAGTGTGTCTCTCATGTTTCTTTAGATTCGTCAAAGAGTGGAAAAAGTATCTTGATTATGAAGCTGAGGTTATGAAGGATGTGCCTAACTGGAAAGTTGGTGAGAGTGTCTACAACTCTGGCAGATGGATGCCCCCAGCCACTGGCGAGCTGCGCCCTGAAGTCTGGTGATTCTCTTTTGACTACAGTTACGTTGGTGGTTGACTCTAGTTGTTTGTCCTCTTCATGCATGTTTTCTTTGGTGCAATGTCATAGCCCTGTTATTGTGAAATAAAAATGCAGCAGGAATCCTCGTTTACATGTTTGCAGACACTACAACTGTATGTGGCTTATTTTACCTCTTCCATATCATTCTTTTCTTAATTGCCTAAGAGTTAGAACCAATAAGGCTTTGTTCATTGAGGGCTTTAGATGGAATGGGTGATCGTTCTAGCAGAAACTGTGTCATGGGATGTTCCTGTTTCATATTAAAACGACTAGAAACTGTATCATGGGATGTTCATCTGTTTCATATTAAAAGGACTTCATAGGATGTTCATCTGTGCAGTTCTCCAATTTGATGGCTTGCTTAGATCGTTAGATGTTCTTCAAAGGGTAACTTGAAATATGAATTGTTCATATTATCATTTTTTTTTGTTTTTTGTTTTTTTTGGACTGAGTTCATATTATCATCTTTATGAGGTGAAAACACGTTAATCACAAATAGAGATGAATCCCGTTAATCAGAAGAGATCTTTTGTTTACATTTTAGAGGAAAACACGACAATGTATAGGACCAGACCAGGCCGTAGTTTTACAACCTTACATATGATGAGCCATACTTATTTTTGGGACACCACCATTCTGAGCTTAAAGAAACCCCAACCGAGCACCGCCGTGTCCATGAACAAGCGAGCAGAGGGAGAGCCGCGGCCAAGCTCCGCCTACCCAAGGCGAACATACAGCGGTATAACCACAAAGTATTGGAGACCGCCATGGGTATAGAGTAAAGAGAATCGGGGTAATTTGTCTTAGACTCACCAAGAGAATTGATGATCGTACTTAAAAGAAGTTATAGGGCTCATATATATTTTTATTTACTGCACAATTTTGATACATTTTAAGTTACAAATATCATGACATGCTGACCGATCATGTTCATGATATTAGTCTTACCAATTCAACTGTAAACCAATTTTTATTATCAACACTAGCGAAGAAACCATCCTCAGTCACTAACCAAAAGCACTCCTCATTTTCCATGCACGCAAGGGGGCTTTCAGCTGGAGTATCGAAAACGTCGACGTGTTTCTGCTGCGTATCCCATTTGATATCGCAGTAGAAGAGCGTTGTATGCCAAAAGTTCAGGCCGAAATGAAACCAGTACTCTTGGAGTCTTGGCCGTTCCATAGGGTGTGTTCACCAAGATCATCGTCTTTCCATTGGCAATGTAAAGTCAATGGCTTCTTGTTGGTAGAGAAGCCATTGACGAGGTGAACGTTGTGCCACTGACACACTGGAGTCCATTTCACATCGTCTGCAGAACATGTTAATGTCAAGGTTGCTAGGGCCAAGGTGAAGATCACATAAGAGAAACTAGTACTGAAAGACATGGTGCCAATCTGTGGTTGAACTGAAGTGCAAAGAAGCTTAATATATAGCAACCATGAAGCTCCCTGAGATTGGAATTCATCAAGCCGATAATGGTATGTAATTTCGACCATCTATTACAATTAACCTAGCTCGCGGTTTGGTGCACATATTGTAATAATAATATGCACTTGTTGATCCATTTTGGTTACCATAGATTTCTCAAACTGCTGCATACGGACGGTGAACTCCTCACCTATCACCAATCTCAATAGCACCCTTTTGTACATTAACAGAAAACAAAATTTAAAAGAAAAAAGTTTGAGCACCTTAATATATAAAAGACGAAACAGAAGTTGAGGATCCTCTGCTTTGGTACGTCAGGCAAAGTCCAAAACACTCAAATACGACAAGTTAAAAAGGTTAAGAGAAGCAACAGATCAAGAATTGCAAGCAAATGAAGCAAGATTATGCACTCATTTTTTAACCATTGATCAAGTTGGATAAGTTATCAGTCGTTTTTGCATTTCAATGCACACTTAATTTTTTGGTATGATTTCATACACGGTACAAACACTATGCTTTGATATAAATTTGTCCATGTGGGAGATTGTTGGAAACAAATTGGACTCTGCATTATCTAAAAGCCTAAATGATGTAGTTGTGTTTTGTCACGGATCGAATCAGTAGAAATGCAAGTATTAAACTCTAAGTTGCCTATTGAGAAATGTCTCTTAATGGAAGTTGAAGACTTATCAATTAATTAACCCGATTAACCTAAAGACTAAAAGATAAACATTAAGAGATATCTGATAAACATTGATCGAATCTTGGACTCCTTATGGGATGAGCACAAGATGAGTTTCCAGGCCTATATATATCAGACTAAAGTTCCTATGCTAGGTGTGCAATTCCTTGAGAGAAACAGTCCCATTCTGCGAGAAACAAGCATCATAGAGGGATCAGATGGCACTCATTGAGACTGAGCAGAAATAAATACATTTCTTTAACTATATTGTTGTGTTCGTGTTGTTGTGGAGTTGGTGTGTTTCTGTTGTTCAACGTGTTTCAATCTCAGAAGAAGATCAGATGGCACTCATTGAGGCTGAGCAGCTGCGACAAGGTAATCTTCTAGTCCTACTAGGAAACTGTAGTTCATGGTTTTTGTGATGTTCAGTGTTTGTATTTGTGGACTTTGTGAACAGATTCTAAACTAATATGTTGTATCATTCATGTAACAGATATAATAGCTTTACCAAAACACTAACCATTAATCCCTTTCTTACAACTCAATCTCTCACACCAAATCCAATGCATACCATTTTATATTGTAAAGGTAACATCTTCAAAACATCAGGCAAGTAGCAGCAGTCACTTTAATTGCTTTTCAGAATATTAGTTAGTCCTACAACGCCCTACAGGCATACATCCACAAAATTATTGATCTTATTGATCATCTGATGACTAGACTATTTCAAAAGGGTAAGGATGCAAGCTTGTAGATCATCAGAGTATACATTTGCTGAGAACATTGATGGGTATAAAGTCCTCCATAAGGTTAGCTCCCATGTACACAAGTCCCGAATTTCCTGGTCTTTGTCCTTATAAAACCGAAGGAAAAACCTATCAATTAGTAAATGAGGTGGCTTGAGATTAGAAATTCCATATAATCAAAATACATCACATACGCACCCTGGATAAAACTTAATTGCTTTCTGCTCCAAATGCTCCACGCGGTTATCAATTTGTTCTGTTCGTATATAGTCTGGAAAGTCATCCAAATGACAGTCTTATTGTATCCAACTGGGAGATGGCTGAATATCAAACAATCAAAAAATTGTAACTAGAATTATATGAATAGATATGTAGCTTAAATAAGAAATTTCAAATCACTTACCATGAAAAGGTAATCATGTAGTCCATGAAGTCCTTCAAGATGTCATCAATGAATGGCGTATTCTGAGACCGCCGAATCAAAGTGTCACAAAATGATCGAACAACCACTTCGATGTTTGGAAACTCCTTGTGTAGACTTTCACAGTCTCTAACTTCCTTCTGAGAGTTGATAATATGTACTCAGTAAAAACATAATTAATATGCAAATCAAGAAGTCTGAGTATGTCACACCTAACATCTTCAAGCTTTAGTTGGTTATCTATATACTTTTCCCTTATAGGATACCACACCTTCAAGTCCTTGTCTTTGATAGGAAATTGCATGCCACATGCCTGCAAACACAAGCAACATTTTATCTGTTTTGAATGCAAAACCAATTTGGGAGTTGGGACTTGGGGTAAATAAGATTATGCAACAAGATAAAAAGTCACACAAAGTTGAGAAAACAATAAAGCAATGAGCAATGAAATACAGAGAAAGCAAGAGACACCAGATTAGGATTTTGGGAATGAAGAATGATGTATGTTTGGATTACTCTTACAGCAAACATTCAGGTTTCTACCTCCACCATCCGTTTTTGTGCGGCCCTCATAAACAAGAAACAAGCTCCCCAATCTAAGAAACTTGACCCTGCGAGATTGTGATCTTCCTCCTCCAATTGTTTCTACTCTTTCTCACATCAATTCTTCCAATTCTCTTGTTAGTGTTGATTTGTCCGGGAATTCTGTTGTCAGTTCTTCAATATTCAGATGGTTGTGCAACTACAATACCACCCTGCATATCTGGACCTTTCTTTCACTCAATTTACTGGTTCGATTCCTGATGTTTTCAGAAACATGGGATCACTCAAAATGCTTTACCTCTCTCACAACCAAATCACCAATTAAGTGGTTCGATTCCCGGTGTTTCCAGAAACATGAGCTCACTTGGACTTCTATCACTCTATTTCAACCAATCAAGTGGTCTGAATCCCGATGCTTTTGCAAACATGAGGTCACTGAAACTTCTTGACCTCTATTCCACAAACCCAGACTCTAGCTTGCTTCTTCCTCATACCAACCAGAGGAAGTTAGTCCATCGATTTACTCCAACCAGAGTGACACCAGTCAGTCTAGACACTTAACAGAACCAAAATTCCTTCCAAAGCCAACATTCCGCCCGAATCGCCGTCACTCACTCAACTTCAAGTCTTCAACCACCCGACACTCAATTCAGCCTCCAGTTACTCTCCTAGTCTCCTCTACAATCACCTTTGCCACCCTCTCAGCCCCACCCAGCCATATTGGCCGATTTTAGGCATAACAATCCCTCTCACCCCCTCCATTTTACGCATCTCAATTCTCCTAACTACTCAACACCTTAGTACCACAAACAAAAATTTAGAAATTTCTCTCAATCACACATGTCAGTACAAAACATGATTTTTTTTTTTTGGGGGAAAGAAATTACAAATTACCCTATTCAAAAAAATAAAAAAATATTACAAATTACCTCTAGAATGAGATTGATGAGTTGAACCCGAGCAGCACGATAACCATGACCGACGTCCCGATCCGGAACCTGAAATTGGATTTCCCGGCGAAACGCCGAGTGGATGAAGTCGCCGTGGACAACGAGAGAAAAAGCCCCAAGCAGTCAAAGCGCCAGAGGGAAGAATTTGATGAGCACGGTATACATGCTCTTCGTTTTTGATTTAGGGTTTGCTTGCTTTTGATTTTCTTATGTGTTTGAAAGATTAGTAAATTCTCACTTATATTGAAGATCTGATCCGGATTTCATTAAATAGTTATATTCGATTCGAGTCTCTCTTTGTATCTTTATCTGTCGAAATATGCCTGCAAGTTAGATAGCCAATATCATAAAATTCACAAGGGAATTTACATGCTTTTCGTTGGTAACAAATTCGTATCAAGTTTCAGATATGACTGGTTAAAATGGATTTTGTTCAAGCACTTGGTCTATTATGGTTTAGACTCTTTAGCTATACCTAAGATATCCTTTCTGCTTGCTGGGAATTAGTTGCCTAAGTTTTTTTCATGTATTTGGCTTGACTGAGTTACAATAATCCTCCTCTTATATATACATTTATCTAACTATTTACTTGTGATGTACCTACACAATCTTGCCAATTCTCGTGACCCTCTCCTTATGACATTGTGTTAATATTTGCTAACAGTTGCTGGCATTGGGAACAATACATCTCAGGACAAGGAGCCTCCAATGGTAGATGATGGATCCTCTTTGGTGCTGCAGCAAAATGAAGATAAAGGTATGCTTTTAATGTTTGGTTGTTTAAAATTTGTAAAAGTTTTTCTAGATTTGCTTGGCCTATGTGTTTTGTTTGTGTGCAAGTTTATCCTTGTTAATTTATTGATGGTTTTTGATACTGGAAATGCTAATTGGACGGAAAGGAAACAACCTGTTGTTTTTCTCCAATACAAGTTTGTTTGTGCAGTAAAATATCATAGTTGATTTGATTTGATTGTAGTTTTAAGAATGATGTTTAAAGGTTAGATATCTAGAGGCCATTTTTTTTTTAGGCTCTTTGTTTTTTTTTGTTTTTTTTGTTATACATTTCAGTAGGTGACATGATTTTTCTATTCTATTGCTCTTGGGAAGTATATTTCTGGGCCCTAACATTTGTTTGTTTTGCTTCTGTTTAACAAACATTCAGGTAGCAGTGCCAAAACGGATAGTGGTGTAAAAGAAGTTACTGTTCCAGAAGAAGAAGAATATGATTCACCAATTGAAGATTTTAATGTTGTAATTTATAAAGGTGAAGGTTATGGATACTGTGTTGAATGTGTTGACGATGAAGTCTGCAAATGTTGTGGTAACCTAAATGGCAGCCCTGTGCGTAGGGAATAATGTTATTTTCTGTTTATTTTTGTTGTGCATTTATGGGCTGTAACTAAGTTGACTTAAGCAATTCTAGGTATTATTGTGCTGAAAATTTTATTGTACTTTATCTATTATCTGATTGTAGTCTCATAAATTTCAGTTTTTCTTTTTCAAAAATGTAGACATGGGTACCTACTGAACTTGAATAGTATGGAATATGGAGTGAGTTTCAATATTTGGTTAATTTATAGTTTTACACTTTTACTTCTTTCTTTTTTTTTGATCGATACACTTTTACCTATTGTAGGTAGAGTTGGTCCATCAGTTGCTAATAGCAACTTGCTATATAGTTTGATTCCACTAATAATACTTTTTTCTTGATGGCAATTTTTAACGCATTAGGTATTGGCGATGTTGAACTGACATTCTAATCAACCAGAATGAATCAATGAAAAACAGTAATAATCTTTGATAAAAGGATTTCCTAGTACTCTGATCATAGTTAATTAGTCTTGATCGAAGAAATTACTCTTGTGTCCATGACACTGAAAAATAATGATAGATTTGTGATTGGAGTGCAAGGAAAGGAGATAATGCCATCTAAGGAAAGAAGATAAATACATAATTACAAAATATCTCTAGATAAAAACGTAACATCATAAAAGTAACACAGCTTGGCTTCTACTAAGATTTGTCGAATAACATGTTGATTTTGAGCATACCAAATGGACAAAGAGATCATTAAAGCTAGTTGTAAAGATGATTTTATAAGGATGATCAAAAAGTGACTTCAGCCACGACATAAAAAGAGTGTTAGTGGTCGAAACCCCATTAGAACAGTATTTCCAAACACCACAAGCAAGAGAACAACAAGCTAGAAGAGGTGACTCCACCGACGGTTCAAGCCTTGTTCAGCCTCATCAAACCCCGTCAATGGTCCAGTAGGTGTTACATTAGCTGCTGTAAACTGTCACGCCCCAAATTTTGAATAAATAAAAATTCAAAAATTGGTCATGATAACCTTGAAAAAGTAAACCGACAACATGTCACACTCAACCAATCTAAATTCTAAACTCAAGTTTGAAATTACAAAGTCATATGCTCAAAACATTGAGTCGATAGTACATGTCCTTGAATTACATCAAACTTGAATCAACAAAGGAAAAGTAACACTATTGTAGAGTTAAGTACAAACTGAGAAATTAAAATATCAAAAAGAAGTCCAACAACCGGAGAAACCGTGATGATGTTTCCGTCTCAACCCTACTGATCATCACCTGCAGATCTAACCCTACATTATGAATTGATACACCGGGATTGTACAACAACAAACCCAATAAACTAAAAAACTCGGATGAGCTAAATCCTACTCTACCAACTCAACACTTTTACTGTAATTAATTATCACAAGATACAGTAAAGGACAATAATATTAAAACCGGGTACACAGAACGAGAGAAAAAGACCCAGAAGAAGATGAAGAAGCAGAAGCTGAAGAAGGTAGAGACGATGCTGAAGTTGTTGTCTTGAGGGACCCATTGGAGCTGTTCGGCATGGACATAATGTGGAATATACTGAGCTTTGTTGATGCACGCAGCGGAGTACTCTCCCTCCAAGGGCCTCCTTGTCTCCCATGCCTGTAACGTCGTCGCTTCCAGCGATCGCCTCTGGAGTTCCAAGGTCCCTTCTTCTTTCCTCAATTTTTTTCATTTTCTAATTCCCTTGGAATTTTGATTTTGATGCATGATTTCGATATTTGAGACTTGGGGTGTGATTTTGTTTTTTCTTTCTATGTTGTCTCTTCTTTTTGGGTTGATTTCGATATGAAGAATTGAGCAAATGATGAATCGAGATGGCTAAATCGAAGTTGTCTCTGTATGATGATCTGTTTGAATATACTCCTAATAAGTTACAATTAATAAACCTTGGAACTTTTCTAAAGCCACTTTTGTGAGATTTTGTTTTCTTGGTTCAATTGCTTCCTTGATCAAATGAATAAGGTATTCTATGTTGAAGAGTAGTACTTTTCATGTCACACCACAGCTAGACTACCTGGTTTAGGAGAAAATTGTTCAATATACGTGTACGTCTAGAGAATATAGGCTGTTGTAAGGTTCTATAAGTCATAAGTCATAATACCTGAACCTGAACTATAAGTCATTAGTCATAACAGAGAATCATCTATCATCTACTTCTGCACTGAATCCGGTTTTTTAAATTCCTTTGCACCTTTTCTGACTCCTAAAATAAAGCATATACTTTAATGAAAGATGAAAGAAGTGGTGCAAGAAAATACTTGAGGGCAGATAGCTACAAGTAAAACACATAAAGATCTTACCTCAACCAGAAGCAAACTTTGGTCATAGTTTTTATTTTTTTTTTATTTATTTTTTTTTTTCCACAGCTACCTGTATTGTATATAATGGGAAGCTTCTACTTTTAGCAGATAAGAATGAGTATAATAGTTTAAGTATTTCATCTATTTTGTAGTAGATGCTGCCTCGCCTTCTGAACTGTATTTCTATCATCTTAAAATTTCCTTTCTGAGATTTCAGTTACTTAAAACAGAATGCAGATAGGGGCTTGCTAACCTCTGTCAGAATAAAAACCTAGTTCTTGCTAAAAGCCTACTTATGCTGCCTGCTTCACGAGAAATATATCTCACTAGAAACCATTCATTTCTGAGTTGTCACTATATTTTTCTTTTCCTTTATTATTATTCCAAATTGTTAGTGTGAGGAGTTGTGGCTTGGGAAAGCACACATGCCCCGGTTGTTGCAATTTCGGGGATTGTCAAGGTTGGCCGCTTATTCATTGTCTGTCATGGGTAGCAAACGTGCGAGTATATTTCTCTCTGTCACTCACTCACACACAGACACATTTATACACATGTTACGAACTTGCAATTGCAGTTTTTGATTGGCCTTATATTTGCCAGTCATGCATAATGAGGGATGATTTGTGCGACCATGTTTGGGAGTTTCATTTCAACAAGTTAATCCTTATTGTATGCACTATACAATCACAGACTTCAACATTTGTGTCTGTAAATAACTGTGGCAATCAGTATGTTCTTGTGTTGATTTTGGGTTTTTTTTCTAAGTTGTGATGCTTAACGTAACATCGCTCTTCTTTGACTTTAAGTACTCTTATTACATTTTACAGCTAGCTGAAGTTTTACGAACTTGGAAAAGAAAATGTCAGTTATATTTAATTTTTTCAAACAATATTTCCTGCAGATTTATACAGTTAGATAGAATTGTTATTTTTGGAGTCGCGAAATGCTTACAACTTTCAGTAACAGAGAAGACAATTTCCTAGCTGCAAAACCATAAAACAGCCAACTTCTTTTGTTTTCAGAAAATATGACTACTATTTCATATTTGGGCGACTAGTTTACATTTCATAGCTTTCCAATCAGTTCCAAACTTGTTATAATGGTCTCAGACTTCCAGGACGTTTTCAAGCTTTTATTATCTTATTAACCTATCAAATGTAAGACTTACGTTGATTGCACTGATGAAGTTTACATTGCATTAGCAATTAATTTGACATATCATCTTTCTCTCAGGCCGCCCCAGAATACTGGTGAAACCTTGATCCTTATTGGAAGGGAACTGGCTCCCTCATGCACCGCTACTTTCATCCTGATGGCAGCCAAACTGCAGATCATAGTGATGTAGTCTGGGGCAGCCATGAATCCTGTTATTGCACCATTACTAGTATTCTTGAAAATTGACCAATGAGGGAACACTATGTAAGGATAAACAGATGGCCGCAAATGTTTGTGGTCAGAAAGCAGGACTGGAGCTGGGAAATGTCCAATCACCTCTTTTGCTACACAAGCATTCTGGATTCTGATAAAGCAGATGGGACTGGACCGCTATTTGTAGTTAGATAAAATAATTTTCTTCGTTGTACAGTTTGTATGAGACATGTTAGAATTTTA
The DNA here is from genome assembly GCF_000184155.1 of Fragaria vesca subsp. vesca. Taxonomy (NCBI): domain Eukaryota; kingdom Viridiplantae; phylum Streptophyta; class Magnoliopsida; order Rosales; family Rosaceae; genus Fragaria; species Fragaria vesca. The sequence goes on along the minus strand of NC_020495.1, from coordinate 6,571,712 downwards.
TTATCATACTTATCTAAGTATCTAAGAAATGATTAATGTTTAGTTGTGTAAGCAGTTTTGTATTTTGTACAGAATTTTCTCTATAATCTGTACAGACAGTTTGCTTTATATGCAAGTATTTAGTAAATGAAAAATGTATGGTTTTGTAAGTTTGCTGATTCAGTTGTTGATAGAATGAAGCCCCATATTTGTTGTATGTCATCTCCACACTCACATTTTTGTGTAACCTGTGAAGTTGAATTAGTTCATTAAAATTTTATTATACAGAGGGTTTATATGAGAAAATCAGGGTCTTTACTAATTGATCTTATGAACCAGCTGTTGGCTCAAGCTATTAGATTATCCATATGGTGAAGATCTAATAACATGATCAACCTGTTTGATACCTTTTGTCTTTTCATGAAGCATCTTAGGAAATAAAAAAGGCCAAATCAACAAAGAATCTTTAATTGTGATTAGTACACAACAGAAGAAGATAGAAAAGGATACCAAGCTAACTCAAGTTTACACATTTGTCTTCTAAACTTAGATCTCTCTGAGACATGGCTGTGGTGAAGCTACATGCATCTGTGGCAGTCCATTTAGTTGCAGGGTGGTATGGGTTTACATAGTGGAAGATATCATCTACAAGAAAAGTGCCGAGCTTCTCGGATTAAACATAGGGCACAAGAAGAACCCGATTCTTGTTCATGAAGAATAGACGATCTGTGAGTCGCTGATCATCATCTATTATACAGAAGAAACATGGCCATAGAACCCTTAAATCCTTAATGCCAAGTGAATGAAGTGATCCTTATGAGAGAGCCATGGCTCTGTTCTGGGTTGAACTTGCTCATGATAAGGCAAGTACAAGTACTCAACAACTACTATTGCATGTTTCAAAAAATTCTGGTACTATTGCAACAATGTAGAATGATTGCAAGGGACTTGCGAGATTGTTGAATCGGATTTAGGTAAGTCACAGGCGTCATATCTAGTTGTATGGTAGATCCGTCCCTGATTGAATAAAAATGTCGCTAAATTAGAATGGCACTTCAGCTACCCCATAGCTGAGTCTTCTATTCCCCCATCCTGACCTTTCAGATAGAGCAAAGTATATCACAAAGAGAAAACAATCCAATCTTCAGAAAGTAACCAATTTAAACTCAGTTTACTATATACTGGAGGGGCAAAAGTTGTGACTTCAGTTGCCTACATAATTTTTTTTTAAAAGGCAACTTTGAATGGAATTCTAGTGTTTGATGACCATGAAGAAAAGGGGCATAGAATAATAACCATTTTTAACTCTCCTAAACCTTATCAATAACTTAATAGCATAAAGAAAGGTGCATGACAAGCTACTTGAATTCAACCCTGTTTAATTTATGTTATTGAAATTGTCAAGCGTGCTGCACAAGCAGTTCATCAGACCACTTGTTATTTTCAAATGATTTTAAGTTGCATATATAGATCTGGGTAGTCCAACTAGCTAGCTAGCTCCAACACATTGATCTGTGAGACATGGCAGATCAGGTGAAGCTATATGGAGACTGGAGTAGTCCATTTAGTAGCAGGGTTATATGGGCCCTGAAGCTGAAAGGCATACCATTTGATTACATAGAAGAAGATCTTTACAAGAAAAGTGCTGAACTTCTCAAGTACAACCCAGTTCACAAGAAGATCCCAGTTCTTGTTCATGGAGAAAAGCCGATATGCGAGTCCATGGTCATCATCGAATATATAGAAGAAACATGGCCACAGAACCCCTTGCTGCCCTCTGACGCTCATGAAAGAGCCATGGCCAGGTTCTGGGCTAAATTTGCTGATGATAAGGTAAAGTGTATAATCTGCATATTTGATTTGGTTATATATTGACTAGGTGTATTGTTTCAAAATCTATAACATGTTCTATATGCTGGTGGACTGCAAATCAAGATTATGCATGTTTCACATATATTGGCATATGATTCGAGAAAACGGGCGTTGGATGACTATTGTATATTCATTAACATTCTCATGCTTAGGGTCCTGAAATATGGAAGGCCTTCGTATCGTCAGGCGAAGAGCGAGAAAAGGCCAAGAAAGAGACATGGGAGATGCTGAGAACCATTGAAGAGCATGCAGGTCTGGAAAACAAGAAGTTTTTTGGAGGAGACAACATTGGTATTGCAGACATAGCCTTCGGATGGTTTGCTCGTTGGTTTGGAGTGATTGAAGAGGTGGCTGGGGTGAAGCTCTTTGAAGCCGATGCTTTTCCTCGCTTGCATGCATGGATTAACAACTTCAAGGAAGTGCCTGTAATCAAAGAAAACCTTCCGGATCGTGATAACTTGGTTGCCCGCTTCAGTAAGTTGTCTTCTTCAAGAACCAAGGCAAACTAGGTTGGAATCTCTCCATGCATGTGCTTGTTTCCGCAGAGTTCCAACTATTTGGCATATTTGCTCCAATTTAATTTTTGTTCTGCTTTACCTTTCGGTACCTCTTATCGTTCAATTCTGCTCATATGTCAATAATGAAATCTTATTGAATAAAATGAAAAATTTCATTGATAGAGTGAGGCCATAATGGCATCATAAAAGAGTCCCAATGGGACTCTAGCAATAAAGTTCAAATCTGCATACTCTGTCATGAGTCTGTGAATAAGACGGTGTCGTTTTACATTGTGCTATTGTAATCACGTGACTGCAGTCCAGCTGCTTAGGACTAGCTATCAATGTCTTAGATGTATGCCATGTGGTGTAATCCCACACGTCAATATGGGTATTTATGTATCTAAGGAACCCTAGTCGTGTATGACATGAATGAAAGCTTTAATTTCTCTTTGCTGCTATTTTCTTTCTTAGCTTAGATATAGCATAGTTTACATTTCAAATCCAGGTCCTTTAGATCTGGTATCAGAGCCTTGCTCTGGGTGTCATGGCAGGCCAATCTAAAAACAAAGGCGCAGGAGCTAACCAACCTGTTGCAGCGGCTCAAGGAGGTGATTTTTCATCTCTTGAGCTTGAAATTCACAATCATAAAGAGCACACTGCTTCTCAAATTGGGGATCTTCAGACCACGCTCAATGTGTACCAAGAGTCTCTGAATGCTTTCAGATCTGAAATACTTGCAGAGTTTCGGGCTTTGAAGGAGTCCTCTGCTGCTGCCAAAGAACCGGCGAGCTCTACTCCACTCAAGTTTGGATCTGTGCCACCACAGGGTGGTTCTGCTGTTTTAAGGGACTTGCAGGATTCTGCTGCGTCTACTCAAGCCGTGGTGAGTTGTCCTTTGAGCTCACACGGAGGAAAAAGCTCACACCCTTTAGATCTGACTAATAACAACACTGTAGAGGGTGAACAACTACTACAGTTTAATACTAGCCAGCCTATCATCACTAATGACTCAGGAATAGTCATGAATACTTTAGCTGTGACTAAAATGGTGGAACCTAAGCCGCACTCGGATAGAGGGAAGGTAACTCGAGTTGAAAAGGGTCAGTCGAGTGGGACTAAGCTTCAAGGGTCTGGACCTGCTAAAAACCATTTTTATCAGCATACCAATTTTGGCACTCAACCTTTTTCTCTTGCACAGTCTCAACACAATTTTGTTCCCCCTAATTTTGCACAAGAGTTTATTCCTTCTCAGTTGACACAGCCAAATCAGATTGGCCAAAATTTTGTATACCCTAATTACTTTACCCCATCTTTCACACCAAACTCATTTGTGCCCCAGATACAACCATTTCCAACCAATTTTACCTCACAATACCAACCTGTGTTTACCTCTGTTACTACAACAACACCCTTTCCACAGTACACCAACCAATTTGCAAACACACAAACCCCAAATTTCTACCCCCAGATGACACCACAATTCTACCAAGGCCCCCTTGATCCTAACCTGCCAACAATGAAACAAATGAAGCTTGAACTAAGTTCATTTGGGGGAGGTGATCCAGTAGAATGGTTAAACAAGGCTGAACAGTTTTTTGCATTCTATCAAATTCCTGAAGATAAGAAGTTGGCTCTGGCTACTCTGCATCTTACAGACAAAGCCTCAGATAGGTGGTTTATGTTCAAACATGAGTTTGCTAACTCTTGGGCAGGGTTATCTGAGTTGTTGATGAGGGAATTTAGTGAGCACAATAAAATGGACTATCAATCAGCTTAAGCAAGGATGTCTCAGTCAGGGTCAGTAGAGCAGTTTATGGAGGATTTCACCAAGCTTTCTAGAAGAGCCCCAGGATTTGGCCCTCAAACCTTACTGTCATTCTTTATAGGAGGTTTGAAAGACTCTATTCGACCCGATGTAAGAGCTCTTAAGCCTAGTACCCTTTATGAAGCTTGTGAGTTGGCAAAAATTTATGAGGAAGAGGAGAAAAACATCAGATTGCAGTCCAAAGCTCAGGTGGCTTCCAGACCCCCAATACCACCAAGACCTATCAACAATGTCTTTCAGCAGAGAGCAGCACCACCTGTTGCGCCTAGGCCTTTACAAGGAGCCAATGCAGGGGGCAATAGAAGGTTGACACAAGCAGAATATCAGGAGAGGAGGGCCCGAAACCAATGCTTCTTTTGTGATGAGATATTTAGACCAGGGCATAACTGCAGGAGGGGACAAGCGTTGATGGTGATTGAGGTTGTTCAGGAGGAAGTGGAGTTGCCTGGTCCGGAGCAAGAAACTGAGGTGGAAGAAGGGATAGCCGAGTTAAATGCAGTTCAGGAGGTGGAGCTGCAGTTACATGCTATGGGAGATTGCACCAATAGCCAAACAATGCAGTTGAAGGGAGAGTGTTTCAACCGAAAGGTCCATGTATTGGTGGATTCAGGTGCATCTCATAATTTTATACACCCTTCAGTTCTAAGAAATTCAAAAATTATGGCACAACCTATCAAACCGTTGAAAGTGAGGATAGCCAGTGGCTATATCATGGAGACAAGGAGCATAGTGCAGGTAACAATCAAGCTCCAACAATATGTCTTAACTACTCAGTATTATGTTTTGCCAATATCTGGTTGTGAAGTGATTTTGGGAGCTAGTTGGTTGCGAGGGCTGGGGGATATAGTGTGGAATTTTGAAAGCATGTACATGAAGTTTTACCAGCAAGGGGTGCAGTATAACCTCCAAGGAGAGACTGAATTGCACTCTAATGTGGTAAGCTGCAAATCCATGACTAGGCTATTGAGAAAAGAGAAAGAAGTCATGATGGTGCACTTGAAGCAGGTATCTCTTAGTACTAGTTCACCAGGATGCAAAGTAGTTGACCCTCAGATTTCAGAGGTCATTCAGAAATATTCAAATGTTTTTGAAACTCCTACACAGTTACCCCCTGCTAGAGATCATGACCATAAGATAGAGTTGCTTCCCAATACTGCTGCAGTCAATGTTAGACCCTATAGATACCCTCACTTCCAGAAAACCGAAATTGAGAAGATTATCCAGGAGTTGCTTGATAATGGGGTTATAAGACCTAGTGTTAGTCCATTTTCATCTCCGGTTCTACTGGTTAAGAAAAAGGATGGCACTTGGAGGTTATGTGTAGATTATAGGTCTTTGAATGCTGTGACAGTGAAGGATAAGTATCCAATCCCTGTGGTGGATGAGTTGATCGATGAGGTGCATGGAGCTAGGGTCTTTACTAAGCTGGACCTAAGAGCAGGATACCATCAGATCAGAATGGATGAGAGAGACATAGCCAAAACTGCATTTAGGACACATTCTGGTCACTATGAGTTTCTAGTGATGCCATTTGGGCTCACTAATGCACCCTCAACATTCCAGTCACTCATGAATGAGGTCTTACGAGAGGACTTGAGGAAGTGTACTTTGGTGTTTTTTGATGACATCTTAGTATACAGTCCTTCCATGGAAACTCATGTCAAGCACTTGGAGTTGGTGTTGTCCAAGTTGCAGCAGCACTCCTTGAAAGTGAAAAAAAGTAAATGTGATTTTGGGGCAAGCCAAGTGGAGTACCTAGGACATGTAATAAGTGCTGAAGGGGTGGCCGTGGATCCTGCAAAAATTGAGTGCATCAAATCATGGTAGAAACCTAAAACTCTTAAGCAGTTGAGAGGTTTTTTGGGACTAGCTGGTTACTACAGGAAGTATGTGAAAAGGTTTGGGATTATAGCCAAGCCTCTGACTGATATGCTTAAAAAAGAAGGGTTCACATGGAGTCCAGCTTCTGAAATGGCTTTTGAAAGATTGAAAGTAGCTTTGACCACTACACCTGTTTTAGCTATTCCTGATTTTTCCAAGGAGTTTGTGGTGGAGTGTAATGCTTCAGATTTAGGCATTGGGGCGATATTGTCACAAGATGGCCACCCTATTGCATTTATGAGTAAGGCTTTGGCTCAAAGGCATTTGGCCATGTCTGTATATGATAAGGAAATGCTAGCAGTGGTATCAGCAGTGCAACATTGGAGACCCTATCTTTTGGGGCATCGTTTCAAGATTCTATCAGACCACAGGACCATTGAGTACTTCTTAAATCAAAGAATAACCACACCAGCTCAACAGAAGTGGCTTATCAAGCTGATGGGGTATGATTACTCTATTCAATACAAGGCTGGAAAAAACAATGCAGCTGATAGGAGCATAAAATGCGACAATTTTATAGTTTAACCTTTGCATTTAACTTGGCTATTTTCCTTTAAAAAGATTGTTTTAACTTTGTTATCTTCTTAGGTACTTCGTGGAGCAAGATAATGCAAATATGTGCTCAAGTGATACAAGCAAGGCTTCCAATACGAAGTAGAGATGTCATTGATGGAGATTGATTACTCATATGGTCAAAAATATCAAGGAAAGGCGATGGAACCACTTCACCAAAACAGAAGCTGCAAACACAAAAAAAGCTGAAAAAATGGGTTCTGCTTATTTTCTCCGGTTTTCAAGGCTAATTTCCATGCGGTTTCGAGAACGGTTTCACCAAGATGACTGCCCAGATTTGTAGAGGAGCATTTGTAGATCAATTTGGACTCAAGAATCATCCAAATCGGTGATGTCATCTGGGAGTTATGAAGCTCCAAAGTTGGACAGAAAATCAGCAGTTCCGGGAAAGCTGTGCAGCAGTCAAGTTCGAGGCAGTGTTTGGGCTGGATTTTGAGAAGCTTTCTTGGGGGTTTTT
>NC_020495.1:6542644-6552458 GCF_000184155.1 Fragaria vesca subsp. vesca | reverse complement strand
ATGCGGTTTCGAGAACGGTTTCACCAAGATGACTGCCCAGATTTGTAGAGGAGCATTTGTAGATCAATTTGGACTCAAGAATCATCCAAATCGGTGATGTCATCTGGGAGTTATGAAGCTCCAAAGTTGGACAGAAAATCAGCAGTTCCGGGAAAGCTGTGCAGCAGTCAAGTTCGAGGCAGTGTTTGGGCTGGATTTTGAGAAGCTTTCTTGGGGGTTTTTTGCACGATTTTGAAGAGTGACATCATTAATATAATTTTCCCAAAAGCCAAGTCCAGATTATATGTGGAAGACATTCAAAAGCTGGCCCAAACATTGATTCTAGTCAAAGAAGGAAACATGGTCTGAAAAGGAAGCTTTGGAGACTTGGAGACTACTTAAGACAGAACCCTAATACAAAAACGAAGCTAAGCCGTCATACAGCAAAAGAGCCTTCACGTTGCTGCATCGCACAAGAATCCATCAAGGGGAAGTCGCCAAGATCATCGTCAACTCCTTCCATTCACAGTTTTCTTCTTCCCTTTGTAATCTTTAATTAACTTTCGAATTTATTTTCTCTGTGTGATTTCTACAACGATGTGTGGCTAGTTTATCTTAGTTAGGGGTGGAGGTTTGAAGCCCCAAATTATGCAATAAACTTTGTTTCACAACCTTGATTTCGTAATTACTTAGTTGGATTGCCTGTTTGGTTTTGATTTATAGAGAACTCTTGCTTGTTTATGTTCATGGATGCATACATAGAACATTATGAACTTGTGAGTGGGGCTAGAATTAGGTTGTTTAATCTCCTAAACGGTTAATACGGCTTAATTCAAGGTAGTAAAACCTATAGGACAATAGGTGAAACCAAATAGAGAGACTTGCATGCTAGGTAGGCGTTCCACACTAGTTTTTGCATACTTGTTCAATCACTTCTATTGATCTTAATGCTTAGAATAACTTGTTGATAGGATAGCGTCTATACCTTGATTGGTTATTCTAAAGGCTTAGTAATGGTGCGTTCATCTTGCATAAGTAATTAAGGGAAGTAATAAGAATTTACGCAGTGCGTTCACGGTTTATTCTTGATTGAACCTTTTCATAACTTGGTAATTGGAATCTTGGTTGTGTGGACTTTGTTTTAAAGCATATTCGGTGGTGAATTTCCTAAATCCCTAACCTCTTCTCTATCATATTTCTCAAACTACAAATCAAAACTGTTTTCTTACTCTTCTGTCTTCTGTATTTCGTGATTTATTTAGTATAGTAAACAAACTCCAAATCCCCTCAAATTTTGTGTGCGTGTTCTTCTGTGTGTGTAGTTTAGTTTTATAAATTTTCATAATTTTCTGAGTAGTGTAGATTAGGTAGTTAATTATATTTTAGTCTGCTGTTCGTCAGGAACAGTAGTCACTTTTGTGACATTGTTTTTGTGTGTGAAATTAAATACCCTCAATCTCTGGCAATGAACGATCCTTGCTTCTTTATACTACAATCGACAATCTTTTGCAGGGTTAAATTGTAAGGCTATTTTAGCCGTACCAGCAGCACCAGATGCGTTATCAAGAATGCCTTCATTAGCTGCAATTATGGGTGTGTCTCAACCAGTACAAGACTTTGTAGTTGAGTTACAACAAGCTTGCCTCAAACATGGTGAAACTGCTACAGTGATACAGCTGCTTCAACAAGGTGGAGAAAAGAAGAATTACAAGCTGGTAAATGCTCAACTGTACTACAAAGATCGAATTTTTGTACCACCAGTGGATGAATGGAGAAGCAAGATAATTTCTGAGTTTCATGGAGGGAAGATTGGGGGGCATGCTGGAAGAGCTAGAACATACAAGAGAGTGACTCGAAGCTTCAGGTGGCCAGGGGTTCAGAGAAATGTGAAAGAGTTTGTAGCTTATTGTGATGTGTGCCAACAACAACATCAGGAAACACTCAAGCCTCCAGGGTTATTGCAACCTGTCACCATTCCTCCTCAAGCTTGGCATACCATCTCTATGGACTTCATTGAGGCCCTACCTAAATCAGAGGGCAAAACGGTTATTTGGGTTGTCATTGACAAACTAACCAAGTATGCTCACTTTATCCCCTTATCTCATCCTTACTCAGCTGCTTCACTTGCTAAAATTTTTGTACAAGAAGTCGCCAAACTACATGGTATGCCTGCAAACATAATTTCAGACAGAGATCCTATATTTTTAAGTATGTTTTGGCAATCATTCTTTGAGCTTCAAGGCACTCAGCTGAGCAAGTCATCGGCATACCACCCACAGTCTGATGGGCAGACTGAGAATTTAAACAAGACTTTGGAGCAGTATTTGAGATGTGTAGTAGGAGAGAAGCCACAAGCTTGGGTGCAGGTCATTCCTTGGGCTGAGTGGTGGTACAACACTTCCCATCATTCTGCTATCTCTATGTCTCCATTCCAGGCTTTATATGGGTATGAACCACCTTCAGTAAAGACCTATCTGCCAGGGTCCACTACAGTAGCTCAAGTTGACCAGGAATTAAGAAGCAGGGATGAGCTATTGTCTGTCTTGAAGAAGAATTTGGAACGAGCTCAATCTAGAATGAAGAAGTACTATGATTTGAAACACATTGAAAGGAAGTTTGAAGTAGGTGACTTGGTGTATTTGAAGCTCCAACCTTATAGGCAGCAGTCAGTCCACAAAAGGGTGTTCCACAAACTCTCTGCCAAATACTTTGGTCCATTTGAAGTGCTGGAAAAAATAGGAAGTGTTGCTTACAAGCTCAAACTTCCAGCTTATGCAAAGATACATGATGTTTTCCATGTCTCTTTGTTAAAGAAGAAACTAGGAACTAATGTAACAGTAGAGGCAGAACTTCCTCATCTGTCTGAAGCTGGAATTGCAAAATGGGAACCTGAGGCAATGCTGCAAACAAGATTGGTGAAAAGGAGAGGAGAAGCAGCTGCACAATGGCTAATCAAATGGACTGGACCTGAGACTGAGGATGCTACTTGGGAGTTTGCAGATCACATCACTCGTAGATTTCCAGACTTCAAGCATTGAGTTAACTTGAGGTATCAAACTTGTGGACAAGTTTGTTTTGCAGGAGGAAGCAATGTCATGAGTCTGTGAATAAGACGGTGTCGTTTTACATTGTGCTATTGTAATCACGTGACTGCAGTCCAGCTGCTTAGGACTAGCTATCAATGTCTTAGATGTATGCCATGTGGTGTAATCCCACACGTCAGTATGGGTATTTATGTACCTAAGGAACCCTAGTCGTGTATGACATGAATGAAAGCTTTAATTTCTCTTTGCTGCTATTTTCTTTCTTAGCTTAGATATAGCATAGTTTACATTTCAAATCCAGGTCCTTTAGATACTCTAACCCTCACTACACTAGTTGACATAAGTCTTAGCGGCCCGTAACAAGTATGAGCATAGTAGGGATCCACAAATCCCAATAGGCCGCTCGAAAGGAAAAGACTCAACGTACTCAGCCCAACAAGGCAACCTGACAAGACCTAACATCATCGCTGGAGTTCGACGCCACATCGCAGCACCCCTGCCACATCGCAGCACCAACGTTGGAGTTCGACTCCGCTGATCAATTGCTGAAATCTACCCTCAGCATTTCAGTTTCTAAAAGTGATGTGTTGCCATTTGTTCAATGTCATTCTTATTTGCCTGATTCGCCTCACTGTTTGGTACATAGGTACCCCTGTTTGTGAGATCGCCCATCCCTCCGCAATAACATCCTTACAACCATCATGTTTTGTCCAGAAAGACTCAAACTTGAATATCCATTTCAATTGCTCTCTAGCTGGAGGTAATGAACCAAACATACCAAGTAATAATGGTACATGACCGTCGTGAATCGGCCCGGCAGATGGATTACACGGCTTGCCGGATACAGATCGATCCACGTCGGGTTTGCAATAGCCCTATCTAACCTGCATCGAACACCACCTGCTCCCTACCATGTAAAAGGCGCTCTAAACAAATCAATCCCCCGACCTCTCCCCCCCCGCCCCCCCCCCCCCCCCCCCCCCGCCCTAAGCAAATCTCGGCTCTAGTAGTCCGACGCCAATATCTGGATCCTCTCAAAGAATAGATCCGGACCATCCAAAATTAATGGGTGGCCAGGATTTTACGTTATATTTTCGTCTCATCGCTCATTCGCTTGTGCAAATTTTCATTTCTTCGTCTCTCACTCTCTTTATTCGAGCCGACTTCACAACCTCCCCCAAATTTCGCCCACTTTTCCACCTCTAAATTCGACTCCAAGGTTAGGATCTCATGGCTGCACCCAAAGCTGGCCGCAGAGCTGATGATGGTGTCGGTCCACCAACTGACCTGAGGCCGACTCAGAGGCTCACTATCTTTTACAAGGAGCATATCAGGATTTTTCGTGCCCTAACCGGCACCGGCGTGTCTATTGAAAAATAGCTCCAAGTAGCGGCTGTCTGCACCTCCCTCGTCGATGATTGTTTGTTGTTTAACTGTTGTTGTTCCATTGGCGTTGAAGAAACCCGAAATTTTGTTGATGTCATATGTAGCTCTTATGATTTGATTGATTCAGTGGATGTAAACTTCGAAGCACTATGTCTCTTCAATGCTTTGTATTTGAGTCATCTACCAGTTGAATGGCTACCAACTGTTGAAGCTATTTTTCAGTGGAAGAGCTAAAGATATTGGCCTCTTCTGAAACCCCAAGAGGATCAGGTATCACAATTTAAGAAATTCGTTGTTGGGGCTATCTACACAGGTGATGGGGGAATCGAAGCCCAAATTGCTACATTCAAGAATGTGATAGCAGATGCCGTCAACACTGCTAAATTCAGAGCACACCGAAATTTCTTTACCTCTGCAATTTCAGTGCCAGGGAGGTCAGATTTTGGCCGAATAAAGAATATTTGGTGCTAGACCTACTTCAGGATTTGGTGACAGTGTATTCCTCCGATTTTGTCGTTGATCTAACCCCACCGGTTATTAGAGGCTTGAAATAAGTGTTGTATGGGATAGGGCTGGGCAAAAAGCCCGAAGAAAAAAAACCCGGATCGGACCGACGGGCCCGGTCGGGCGGGCCGGGCTTTTTTCCGGGCTCGTGTGTTGTTATGTGATAAACGGGCCGGGCTTTGTTCTGTCCGGGCCGGGCTTTGTTTTGTCCGGGCCGGGCCCGGGCCTTCAAATCTTTAAACAAAAAAAGCCTGGAAATTTGGGACCTTAGGTGTCATTATCTAATTGGCTTTCGTAAGTGGTCATAAACTTATAGAATAGGTACAATGACACTGGAACATAACCAGATAACCCTAAACCATCGATCGAGTGGATCGACTCCTCACTTCCTCAGCCCTCACTCTCACTTAGTCAATTTCTCAGTCTCACTCTCATCGTCGTGCCTCTCTCACGCATCGCCCATTCGCCGCGCCTCCGCCGCCTCGTCGTCGCCTCGCATAGCAGCAGCTCCTCGTCCTCGCCTCACTCGCATCGCTGCGCCATCGTAGCCGCTCCTCGTCGTCGCCTCGCATCGCCGCGCCATCGCAGTCGCTCCTCATCGCCTCACTCGCATCGCCGCGCCATCACAGCCGCTCCTCGTCGCCTCACTCGCCTCCCTCTTACTCGTCGAGTCGTCGTGGACTCGTGGCCTCGTCTCTCAGTGCTCTCGGTCTCTCCGGTGCCGAGTCGTCGTCTCTCAGACTCTTGTCTCTCCGGTGCTAAGTCGTCATCTCTCACTGTCTGTCCCTCTCACTCAGACCACGAACCAAGGCGGCAAGGCTGACTTAGGTACCATTCTTCTCAATTCTCAGCTTCTTTCTCTTATGTGAAATCAGTGTGAAATCTATGTGAAATCAGCTTCTTTCTCCTATGTGAAATCAGTGTTTATGCCCATGAATTGGTGAATGGTGATCTTACATATATGATAGCATGTTGTTGACTTGTTGGTGTATATTGTGATGTTGCTTCAGTGCTTATGTTATTGTGATGTTGTTTTGATTCATTATTGTTTGTTATTTGTAGTGTTATAAACTTAAAACAGTAGTGATCGATGTTGTTAGAACAGTAGTGATGTTACTTGATATGAGTAAGATGGTAATATGCTAGATTGGCTTGCCATTGTGTCATTGTGTTTACTAGTGTACTATTGGTCTACTGGCCTCTAAGATACTAAGATAGGCATTTTGCATTTACAAAGAACTTGAATGAGTTGTCGTTGTTATCTACTTATCTTTGCTAACAGACACATTCATTTGCAATTGAAAATTTTCTAATGCACTGCAAAACAAAATTTAAATTCTATTTTACTGAAAAACTGAATCTCTTAAGCCCTGCCACCATTAAAATATGCTCATTCATTTGTAAATGCAGGCCAACTGAATCTATTTTACACCTTGTCTTACAGGTACAAGGTAAGTATTGAAGTGCATTGGAGAATGGAGGTTAAAGTTGAAGTCAAGGTGTGCATTAAAGATTTGGAGGATCTGCCCATTGATTGATTTGATTATGCATGTTTGGATTTTCTGGTTTTTTTTCAAAGTTTCAACCTTCAAGTTTCAAACTTTCAATTGAACTTTGGTTAATTTGGTTGGTTATGACTTTGTATTTGTAATGGACAAATGGTGAACACTGAACAATATATTTGGTGCTTGGTAGCGCATCACTAGGAGGCAATTACAGTATTTGCCTTTCTGTTATAGAGACACAGGTTATTTGCTGTTTTGCTTTCATTACCAGCCAAAAAGAAGAGTTAGGCCCGAAAACCCGAGCAGGCTCAACCCGGATGATACCGGTCCGGGCTTTACCCGGGCCCTGTAATTATCACACCCTGGCCGGGTTTTACCCGGGCCTTGATATTTTGACGACTAAACCCGGCCCGTCACACTACAACCGGGCCGGGCCCGGGCACTGAAAAAACAGTCCGGACTCGACCCGCGCCCAGCCCTAGTATGGGATCTGTATTGCATCATCAATAGCTAAAACAACACTTTACATCATATGTCGTCCTTCGCTAGGTTTATTAAGCAAGGACTTGCATGCAAGCATCACGATCGACACCTTTATTGTTCAAGACATAGGCTCATAGAGTCTGAAGCATAACAAACGAATTCAATCTTACTACCTAATTCCTTTGAACATATCTTGTCCGACTGTTAATAAGTTTTAAAGCTTATATAAAATAGGTGTGATTTATGACATCATATAAAATAATTTATTTCATTAGGTTATTGTAAGTTTACGATATGTTAATTATCTAATTGTTAATAATAAGATTTAAAGCTTACAAGAAAAGCATGTGTGGTTTGTTCGATTCAACGTAGTATAAATATGTCATGTGATTCATGACATCATCACATATATTGAGTTAGTTCATTAGGTTATTGTAAGTTTACGATGTTAATCAATATATCTTATTAAGTTTTGCATGTTATTCACTCACACCAATTTTTGTTAAAAATGAAATCTTTGTCGTCGAACCCAATTCAACATTTCTTTTACATGTAAAATCTTTTGTGAAGACAAATCTCCATCGCAAAAGTTTAGCCATAGTGACAATAACAGCTTTCCGTTTTTGTGACCGGAAATCTACTGTTGTAGATGGATCTTGCAACACCACCTTTTACCAATTACATTTCCATTGCAAAAAACAATTTATCATCTTGAAAAGTTTTTATGAGGCAAAAAGGTCAGTTTATAGTCACAAATGAAGTTTTTTTTTCGTGTAAGTAGTATTTTTAGTGTGAAAGTCGAGGACTCGAGATTGTCTATGGTACGGAAATATATACCATATATTACACCTGAAACTAAATTGCATAATAACTTAAGTCAAGATCGTTTCACAATACTGTAGAATCATAAAACCAATAGCTTAAAAAGTTTCCTAGCTGCACTAGGTGATTACCATAAGGGCCAACATCAATTGGGGTTCCACTCATAGTAGTCATCCTTCTTAGCAACACAACAACACAAACTGCAATCTCACAAAACACAGATCCAAGGAAAATCTTCAATGCTATGCTACTTGTTTCTTCATAGAATGGGACTGCTAGTTCTATATGAAAAGCGTAGTTAGCACATAGACATTCTACTGATATATATATAGGCCTATAAACTCTGCTTGTGCCCTTCCCATAAAAAGTTCGAGTTTTACTTAATGTTTATCAGATACAAGTCTTTAGATTTATCTCAAGAACTCAATGTCAGGTTAATCAACTCGATAAGTCTCCAACTTCTAATGAGAGACATACACCTCAATAGATAACATGATAGAGTTTTACATTTATATTTCTACTGATTATATTCAAGTTAATCTCAAAACTAGTTTATGCAGACAACGATAAATGCAGTGTCCAATATTATTTTCCAACACCATACATTTACTTTACAACATACTGAACAAAACTTGCAGTTAAATTGAACTAAATTTATGACATTGACAACAAAGTTACCACATGTATATGCATTTTTTTTATTTGTATATAATTAAATCAAATTTATTGTATTAAAAACCAAATTTACCACATCAACAACTATTTGTTCATAAGCTTGTAAATGTATCGTACGTGAAACTAGTAATTCAAGTAAGAGAAATTTTAAATACACACCCCTAATCTCTTAATACACACCCCTAATCTCTTAATACACACCTCTATTATTTTATGTTTCTATTGATATTTTATAGGTAAGCTAAATGACCAAAACTGTCACATCCCGACCCTTATATTTTTACCTTATTTATTAGCGTGATTATAATAAGAATTTTACCGTCTCGATCATTGAGTAAATAGTTTAATTGGTCCCTAGAGGGGTTTTGGGGACGATTATGTGCGGAGGATTATTCGTATGAGGAAAATACGACGACGGTAAAAATAGTAAATTTTAGCTAGTAAAAGGTAATTTTTATTCGGGTATTATTTTTTGGGGTGTTTCATTTTTTGGATTTGGGTTGTTTTAAGGTGTAGACCGGTTTGGGGTGTGAGGCCCAAACCCAGTTTCTCTTTCCTCTCTTTTCTACCTGGTCCTCCCTCTCTCTCCCTGATTTTTTCTTCCTCCCGCTGCCCATTCGTCCGGCGTCCTCCTGCCGCCGTCCGGTCACCAGCTGCCGCCGCTCCAGCCCAGTTCGGACCCCCATCTCCTCCTCTCCCTCCCCGGCCTAGCCCCCGAGCCTCT
Organism: Fragaria vesca subsp. vesca; assembly: GCF_000184155.1. Taxonomy (NCBI): domain Eukaryota; kingdom Viridiplantae; phylum Streptophyta; class Magnoliopsida; order Rosales; family Rosaceae; genus Fragaria; species Fragaria vesca. Next base: position 6,543,336 of record NC_020495.1, on the reverse strand, counting down.
AACCCGCCGGAAGAGGAGAAAACCCGCCGGAAACGCCGGGAAGCTTTTCGCCGGAACTCCCTCCTCTGGCCACCAATCCGGGCAAGCTTGGTACGGTTTTGTAGCCCTCCAACCCAGCAGCCTTGCCCTAAAAGGACTCACCCTCTCTTGAGCTAGGTAAGGAGAAATGTGGAGTTGAAATTTCTAGGGCTTTTAGGTGTTTGTGTTCGATTGCCCTAGTTAGGCTTGGATTTTGGGTTTGTGCTGGTCATGAAAGTTGTAGAGCATGATGAGGAGATTATTCTGTCAAAATTTCATAGGTTTTGGAGGTCGCCGGAATTGGCCTCCGGCCGCCGCCGGTTGGGAGATTTTAATGTTGTTAAATTTGGAATATTAAGGGGAGTTTATTGAAGTGAGTTATGGAATTTTTGGATGAGTTTTGGATAGGTTTATGAATTTCCGAAGTTAGTATTTTTGGCGGTTAATTTATGTAGAATCCGGCCGTTGGATTAAGTTGTTTAATCTGTGGGAAGGTGTAGTTACGGCTGCTGGTTCTAGGGTTGAAATGTGGACCATTTCGAAGTTAGGCAATGATGAGCGTGTTAATGGCTCTCGGTTAATTTCTGCCTATTTTGTGTAAATATTGGAATTTCGGCTGGGAACTTAATATTATATTTGGAACAGGTCGTGAGGAGGCTCGAGCTGACGAGGCC
>NC_020495.1:6523759-6530465 GCF_000184155.1 Fragaria vesca subsp. vesca | reverse complement strand
TATTCTCTATGTGTGCCTTGGCCTTATGCCAATAGGATATGTAGTTAGACTAGATCTATGTATTCATATCCTTACCATATTGGTATTGTGTAATTCCCTATATAAAGGGCTCCTATCAATGAATAAGATGACTCTCTTGCTATCTCTTTGTCTCTACACTTTATTCTTCATCAAGAACATAATTATTGAAATCGTACTTAAGAGGAGGAGAATATAATCTGATTTATTTTCTTTTTGTTTTTCAACAAATGTTTATCTTTTTCCATTTTGTAACTGATTTTTCCTTTTCAATCGTTTAATATGTTGTTGTTTTCTGCTTATGTAGGAGATGCTAGAAATTGTTATTGAAATGGTAAAGAGTTATTGTTTGTTTGTTAGATAGTTTACATTCTTGATTTGTTGACTTAGTTATTGAGTAATAACTGTAATATGCTTGATAACATTTTAGGTGTAAAACGTAGTCATATATGCCTCTAAGAATTTAGCAAAATAACTTGTTAGAAGGCATTCTTCAAAAAAAAAAAAAACTTGTTAGAATGCATTTTGTTGTTAAGGTAATGTACGTACTTAGATTTATTTGAAATCTTCCATTTAATATGTTGTTTTTTTTGTTTTTGTCGGAATATGGAGTTTATTTTAGTTTATGTGAAACCTGATTGTTTCAATGAACGGGCAAGTTGAATTACTTGCAATATGCATATTGTGTCAAATGGAACAATAATTTCTTAGTAGTACAAACAAAAATCAATTTTGGAACAATCAATTGAACAAACAAGTATGAAGCAAAAATAAAAGCATTATTTTCTTTCTGATTTTGAGGGATTCTGTTGTAAAACCAAGTACCATTTAGTTGATTTTTTTCTCGATACAAGTATATATGTCATTTGTGTCATTTGGATTGGTTATTGATTACCTTTAGGTGCTTTTAAAATCTTTTTTGAGAGTTGCTGATGCTATTTACATATATATTAATATCCCTCTAATAATAAGTTTCATTGTATTTAAATTGTTTTAATGAATTCTTAAATTCCGTAACGATTATCAATTTGGCTGAAAATTTGTGGAGATGATCTACTCATATATACCTATAATGTGAACGGTTAAGATGAGAAAATATGATCTTAAAATGGATTAATTAAAAAATCCATATTTTTTGAAAATAAATAAGGATATTTGGAGAAGATAATAATTGTATATATTATATGGTACATGTATATATAAGTTATGATACACTACTCAATAAAACTCGCTGCCGCTATTAATCTCTCTCTCTTGAATGTTTGTAATAGGCAAGCAGTTTTCCGCGGTCGGGAAGGTTATCCTTGACCACAGGCACTTGCTTGAAATTTTGAGCCCATGCATGCAAGCGAGGCAAACTTCTGGCCTCTATAACCTTCACTCCTACAACTTCTTCGATGCACTCAAACCAGTCTAGCATTCCAAATGCAATGTCCACCAAACCTATAGTATTGTCACCACCAAAAAATTTCTGGTCTGCAAGGCCTTGTCTTCCACGATCTTCAAGACTTCTTGGAACTCCTTATAAAAGAGGAAAATATATAGAGGATTTCTGATTGCATATAGGTCCTATATATGTTCATAATTCATCTAGAGAGGAAATTACCTTCTCTACTCCAAATTGCATCCAAAAACGAGCCAAGGCTTTTCCATGAGGATCTTTTGGAAGCAAGGGATTTTGTGGCCAAGTTTCTTCAATGTATTCAAGGATGACAAAGGATTCAGCAACTGCTTTGCCGCCATGGATAAGCACCGGGACTTTTTTCAAAACTGGGATGTACAACGAGAGCAGTTCACTCTTGTTGGAAAGGTCTTGTTTTATGTAATCGAATTTTACGCCCTTCAGTTTGAGAGCCCATATCACTCTGTAGACAAAAGGGCTAGGCCAGAATCCCAGTAGCTTCACTTCATCCATTGTCGATTGATCATTAACTTTTGAATCAAACTTGGTGTGTTTTCAGTGCGAGGCAATTAAAGTCGATTTATAGAAAACCTGCAAGTACGTGCTTAGTTGCTTGGGCAATAAGATTCTAGCTAAGTTTCAAAATGTGAATAATGTATACAAATCGAACGAACAATGGAACGCATAGTATATATGGGGTCGAAGTTGACATGCATGTTAGTATTTTTCAAACCTCCTCTATTTTTTTTTTATGACGTACTCTCCTCAATTCTTTTCTTAGAAGGCAGGAAATGAATCAAAATTTCAAACTGATGCCACTTTTTTGACTGTGTAATTTGAAATGGGAAACTCTGCTATACAAACCCTTGAAAATGGACCAACTACTTTTGAATTTTGAGGTGCCTTGCTTTACCTAGTGATATATAGTGAAGTTGAATATATACCCAAGGAATCTGGGTGCCTGAAACAAATTATATTGATGTGTATTCAACAAGCTAGGTACTCCATTTGGTTCCTGCTTCCTCTAGCTTAGCATAATTATGGAAAGGTTTATTAATTAGTTGGAATTGTTCTACTTAATTAGTTGTTAGCTTGTTATCGATCACCCTCGTCGATCGATCTCCTAATGTAACTGTTCCATAATCCATTTCAGTCTCTCTATTTTCATTTAGAAGTTTGATCTGTTTATTCCTACGTACTTTGTCTGTCTATAAGAAACTAATATCATCTTATGATAAACAGAAACTGAGAAATTAATACATGCATACAAATTGCATTCAAACATCTCACGGTATGACCAGGCCAATAAGGCAAAGAACTACTAACATTTACATGACTAATTCACTAGTACTAGTACTTTTGGCGGAATTAGCCCAATTTATCTCTATAAGTTTTGTAATAGACAAGCAGTTTTTCATGATCAAGAAGACTATCTATCATTGATATCATAGGCACTAGCTTGCTTAATTGATCGTAGTTGTGAGCCCATGCCATGCATGCAAGCGAGGCGCGCGCAAATTGCTTCATGAACTGGACCAGCAACCAATAAGTTTATTTGGTAATTGCAAATCATTATAATTGCTCTTTAACACTTGATAGATCTTCGGGGGTTAAACGCTTAATTTGGTCTACCACATAAGGTGGTACTGTAGGTTTAACCATAAGGCAATTGCTTTTAGAATTTCAGGTGATATTTAAAAAGATAATTGACCTAAAATTTTTTCTGTTCATATTTAATTTGTAATTTATTTTCTGCTTAATGCTTCTCGATCATCTCCTGTATTATATATAAAGCCACTATACGAGCATTGGTCAGGTAATGCACAAGCCAGAAAGTAAGAGTACGTCTTCTTATTCCATTTGATCTTCAACAGTGCAGAAAGCTGCACAATATATTCATAAAAAGATACTGCACAATATACAGACACACACTATTATATACAGACACACACTAGTACACTCACACACACTATTATTCATAAAAAGATACTGCACAATATACAGACATATATGATCGATTAAAAAAGTCCCGGTGCTTATCCATGGCGGCAAAGCAGTTGCTGAATCCCTTGTGATCCTTGAATACATTGAAGAGACTTGGCCACAGAATCCCTTGCTTCCAAAGGATCCACATGAAAAAGCCCTGGCTCGATTTTGGATCCAATACACTGATAAGGTAATTTATCTTTAAGCTGTAATGCTGTATCCCATATATTAGCCTAAGCATACCAGTTTAATTAATATTTTGAGGGTTCATATATCTAGTTTAGAGTTCTGGAGTTTCAATGCCTTGGGGAGGCCGGAGGCGAACCCGGCCTCCTTCCTTATAGCTATACTTGAGAGCCTAAACTCGATCATGAACGAGAAAGGACCGACGTTTCGGCAAGTTCTCTGGTCATTTTTGATTCGATTACAGTTATAATATAAATTGTTAGACAAGAAAAATCATGCATACTTAATTTGATGCTAATGAAGATCCAAAGCTATAGTCTTTATCAGACCAGAAAGGCAAACGGTCATACCGTATTGCATGCTAATTAATTAGCGTTTCAAATTAAGTTGTGTTTAGCTAACTAGAAGATTATAATTTAGGTCCGAATCAAATAACTTTAATTTAGGCATGCATGAAACTATTTGTTCTAATCTTTTTCGCTCTTTCGTTCTTGTACTCTAGCTGAGGCCCATTCATCATGCACTTTTCTCCGCTATTGGAGAAGAACGTGAAAAGGCAGCAAAACAGTTTCAAGAAGCTTTGAAGGTTTTGGAAGATCAATGCCTGCAGGAAGACCAGAAATTCTTCGGTGGTGAAACTATAGGTATGGTGGATATAGTATATGGAATGGCAGCTTTCTGGACCGAGTGCATGGAGGAAGCTGTGGGGGTGAAAGTTGTAGAGCCCAGCATTTTGCCTCGCCTGCATGCATGGGTTCAGAACTTGAAGCAAGTGTCTGTGATTAAAGATAACCTTCCCAAGCAAGTGTCTGTGATTAAACTGGGTTGTACCGCAGTAGCAGTTCACTCTTGTTGGCAAGGTCTTCTTCTATGTAATCAAATTCCACGCCCTTTAGTTTGAGAGCCCATATCACTCTATAAACAAAGGGGCTTGGCCAGAATCCCAGTATCTTCACTTCTGCCATATATTGCCAGTTGATGTGTTGGAATCGAAGTTGGAATGCTGTAATTATTTGCAGAGTGTTTTTGGTGCGAGGCAGCAAGGTCAATTTATAGCAACATATATATTTGTTAATACTTTCTTGCTTGGGCGATAAGATTCAAGTGAGAAAATGAAATATTCAAATCGATCGAGAATTGTACACAGTATAAATTAAATTATATCTTATAATATGGTTGCTTCTGAAGGCCGGCGACCTAGAAATATGCATGACAAAACATAGGGACCATGAGAAAATATTTCATTCAAATTGACGCTCTTTGGAGTATCTGCTTGGGCAACAAGTTTCTTCATCTTAATTATACAAAACATAGGGACCATGAGAAAATATTTCATTCAAATTGACGCTCTTTGGAGTATCTGCTTGGGCAACAAGTTTCTTCATCTTAATTATATAGTACAATTACCCACCTACTACCCTTTTAAATCAAACTTCAGTAATTATATAGTCTTGCTCTTATCGTTGAACAAGGACTTTGCCCTAAATTATTTGTTTCTTAATTTCCTAGAAATTCAAATCTTTGCTTGAAATTAAAATTTAAAAAAAAAGAAAAAATATTTGCTTGAAATTCAAAGAACCAATAATTTCGTGTAGGGTAATTAGTTGGAGTCATTTAATTTGCAGAGTCATTTGGTGCGAGCTAGGTAGATCAATTGATAGCAACATATATGTTTGTTAATACATTCTTGCTTGGAAGATAAGATTGAGAAAATGGAATATTCAAATTGAGAGCTCTAAAATATGTATGCCCGATCGTGAAGGCGACCAAAAAATACGATAAATTAAACAAAAGGCATGCATGCTACTACGTTAATGTGATAAACTTCAGTCGTCTTGATCAATATTATCACCCAATTATCTAAGGGCAACAACTTTGAAGATAATATTTCTTCATCGATCTTAACTATATATTATTAACAACCAACGACTATACGTTTGTAATCAAACTTCAGTAATTTAATTATTAGCTCGGTCTTGCTCTTTCCTGTTGAATTGCATGGTATATTTTGGTTCATAAAATTATTTTACTAGTCACCAAGCAGTGACCATTGTTAATTAAGTTGGATGATATGACTAATCTAATTGATGCCGGTAATTGGTTTGAAGGAGTGAATGTTTAATAATCGATTAGCTTCATAATTATACAATTATACATGAAATACACGACAACTACTCGTGTACGTGAGTTGAACTCAGCACCTTATTCAAACTTAATTATCTTTTATTGTCACCATACTAACAGATATACACAACAACGAGGAGGCTAGGATGAGTTGATGCATACCATGCATCAACTATTTTAAAATAATATATAAAAATGAAGTACCTGTTGTACAAGTAAACAAGTCATCCAGTAATATTGTGACATGTGTAAAAAAATTACAATTTTAAGAACCTTTTAACTATGTTATACGTGAATTGTTAAAAAACTTGTAATGAGGGTCATAAATGTTGTAATTACTTAGTTTACTACTGTAATTACCACTAAATACGTTAAATGTGGTATTTGTAGTAAAAATATCATGAATGATGTAATTTACATTAAAAATGACTATAATTACATAAGAAAGAACTATTTTACAAGATTAACAACTTCAGATAATGTAGGTCTGATTATTAATGTTTACAATATTCGTTGTTACTAGAGATAAAATTATTGTTATTTTCGTAAAAATGATCGTATTCCAAGTAATATCAAGAATATGACTATATTTACCAATTATACCTTAGTTGTTGTAATTTATAGTAAAACACATTGTATTATAAGTAATTATCTCAATCACAACAAAATTTACTTAAAGTAAGGTATTAATTACTAGATAAAGGACTTTATTACACAAACAACTTATTTACCATATATACATCAGTTTTACCACTATTACGACAATTTGTTGTCAGATTGGTAAAATAGTTCTCGAACTTGTAATGGAAAAAATTACTACAAATACAAGCTTGATTACTACTTTTTCAACAATTCGTCGACTTATGAATCAAATGGTTCTCATACAAAGACTTACCATGAAATCGACATTAATTACTACTTTCACCTCAATTGTTGATAAACGATGTAAAAATGTCGTCACATAAGTTAAAACTTCTTAAAGGACATGAT
>NC_020495.1:6519248-6521748 GCF_000184155.1 Fragaria vesca subsp. vesca | reverse complement strand
AAAAAAATCATTTTCCTTCAAGGACAACTTCACAATTAGCAATAATAAACTATAAAGTAAACTCGATTCCTTTATGAACCCATGTAAGATTTACTCACTTAAGAATCCCGCTGCGTTTTCACAAAAACACACAGGCCAAGCTCAACACCAACTCCATACGTCACTTAATTAACGCAATTATTAACCTTAGTAACCAAACAAACTAAAGAGTAACATTTGCCCTCTTAACCCAAAAATTAATCCGAAGGTTTTCCCAAAGGAGGGCAACTTTCCTTTGAGACCTCCTGCAAAAACCGATTAAGGCTCCTACGTTCAAATTCTTAAACTCAACAACCTCACACCTCAACGAAATGGCTCTAACAATAAACATTACATGATCTCAACCTAGTCTTATAATATATCAACATGCTCAAAACAACATGAACTACCTAACTCTTGCAACTGAACCTACACACCCTGCCAGACGCGCTGCCACGCGCCACCATAGGCGGCGACGAGTGGGCCCCACGCGCCACCCCAAAACTTCAAAATCTGAACAAACTCCCAACATCAAACTTGTAGATTGAAGAGAGGAGAGCATCTTTTATACCTGAGGTTTAGCTTGAATTGGCCGAGAAACGCTGGGAACTCGCCGAAAAATTCCAAACCCAACTCTACAACACGAAGGTTCAAATAGAGCTTCAAGACCACCAGAAGTCGAACCAGGACGCCAAGGAGCTCCTATCTCGACCAGTTTCAAGCCCCGTTGCCGCCGTCGGGGGTGGAAAATCCAATCGGGTTGCAAACTGGGTCGCCGCTCACTGTGGCGTTCGATTAGCTCTGATCCGCTCGAGTCGTCCTCACTCACCAACACAGGGATAATTGCACCGAGAAAGGAAGAGTTTCCGACCGGTGCCGCCGTCTGAGTCCGCTGGAGTTGGCCGGAAAAACCGGGTCGGGTCGATCGGGTCCAGGTCGGGTCGGCTGGAGAACTCTGGTGGTGAGGGTTCGGGGAGAGAGAGAGAGGGAGAGGGAGAAGAAAATGTGTTTTCTAAACATAATGAGAACCTAAAATGAAACTTTCCTATTTATCCTAAAAATTCCTGAAAAGCCACAAACTTCTACTAACCATAATTTTTTCATACGAAGTCCGTTTTATGCGTACAACGTGTTTACAAACTCATATCGTCGTGCTCTACATTTTCGTGAAGGAAGTTTCTCGAGAAACACAACATCTTAGAAAGTCAACTCTTGACCCTTCAAAACAATAAAACCGTTTCGGGTAAATTATGCATCCGAACACTTCCACTCTTCTTTCGAACCTCAAAACACACTAACTTCTAACTCAAAAATTCCCAAATAATATTAGAAACTAATATCAAATTTTCGGGGTATTACAATCCCACTCTTTTTGTAACAATAAACTTAGAGAAAATGCCCATTTAGTACTAATTTAAACCCCTTATTGCCCATTCCAATGAATTTAATAGACGTGAGCCCATTCCAATATAAATTGTTCTTATTTGTGCCCAAATACACAAATCTATATTAAAGTCATTATAAAATAATAATTTTTTTATATTTTTAAGACAATTTTACCCTCACCACTTCAACATATATAAAGAGAGAGAAAGTGAAAGAGTGAGAAGACTTTGCCGAAACCTCACGGGACTCCGGTCGTAGGTCGCTGGACTCTGGTCATCAGTCACCGATTACCGGAATTTCTTCAGTTGCCAGTTATTGACCCCTAGTAACTCAAATTTTCTCCAGTCGCCGGATTTCGGTCACCGGTAACTCAGTTACTGACCCCCAATAATCAACTTATTTAAGCTTAATGTAATAAAAAAAAATTTACCAGAAAATAATAGAATTATTAACCCTAATAATCGAGTTATTGACCCCAATAACCTTTAGTTTTCAGTTACTGACACCTAATAATCACTTAGTTTTCAGTTACTGACACCAAATAATTACTTACTGACCTCAATAATCACTTATCAATCCTCAATAATCACTTACTGACCCCAATATTCAAATGTAATGATAAAAATAATAATAATAATAATAAAATCTCTAACTGACTTGTGGTCATGCTCTAGGCACCCATATTTCTTCTTTGGGCACCCACCTTCCCCAACAGTGAGCACACCGGCCTCCTCCACCGACCTCGGCTCACCTCACTCTGCAGAACAAGCGCCTGCAAGCAACGCCCTTCCCCAGCCACGATCCAGCCTGGATCAAACTCCAGCCGAACACTAGCCCCAAGCGCGCCCCGGTAGCACCATCATCTCGGCACAAACCCAGCCCATTGTCGACGCACTCCTGCCCAGCTCCGAAATGACATGGATTTGGCCGCGATGGTTGAATCAGACAGATCGACGAAGTCGAGGCGACGGCGGCGCCCGTTGTCAAGGTTGTGGCGGCGTCCGTCGTCGAGAGAGAGAGAGAGAGAGAGAGAGAGAGAGAGAGAGAGAGAGAGAGAGAGAGAGAGAGAGAGAGAGAGTAGAGAGAGAGAGTAGAG
>NC_020495.1:6509640-6519228 GCF_000184155.1 Fragaria vesca subsp. vesca | reverse complement strand
AAACATTGGAATGGACTAAGCAAAATATTTTTTATTGAATTGGGCTATAAAAACCCCATTTTTTGCATTTGGACATTTGCCCTAAAGCTTGCCTTGTTGTCGTGGAATACCTACTGCTTCATCAGACTTTTATATGTAAAATCGAGTGCAACACCTGAGCCAGTGGGGGGAAGTTTCCAAGCAGAGCTCAGTTAGACTCGGATCATTCAATATATAGCTCTGAGTTTTCATACCAAGAATTGGTCAAAAACGAGTCATACCAAGAATTGGTCAAAAACGAGTGACATTGAATTTCCTAGCAAAGTAGCTAGTTACGTGTGCATATGCAGGCAAATAATCACAAGCTCATTTGGACTCTATATATCGTTGCCATCTTCATTATTTTCTTGAATATCCATCTTTAACAAGAAAGAATGAGCTCATACCCACCTATTTCTTTATTTGATCTGATATCCCCACCTAATAGAAACGTCGACCCTTTCAAAAACGACGTCGACAAGGCTTTTAGTTCCTTTTTTTCCGCATTCAATGGGGTTGCTGCTGCTGGTGTTATTAGTTCCCTTAGTAAGTTCTTCTTATTATTTTGTTTATTCATTGATGAACATTGAAAATAAAATCTATAAACACATGGGCCGTGTTAGGGATCAAGAATCGGAATGATTTAGGATAAGAATCAGATTAGATTTGGATAATATTTGATTTGTTTTAAAGGATGCATGAGAACGTGATAGGATCCTATCAAGTACAAGTGTGTACAACAACAATCAGATTCAGATCCTTTTTGGTTGTATCAAATCAGACCTCCTCTTCTCAACTGAACCCGATCGAGTTCATGGCCTCCACAACCGACCCCTTCTCCATCTCTTTCTCCTCCACAACAAACGCAGCCATCCAGATTAATTTGTTTTGGACAAACATATTAGTTTAGTTATTTGATTAATTTTTTTCTTTTTTCTGTTTCAGTTTCTTCTGTGGTGCTGGTCATCGCTGCTACAGTCGTTATATATGCCATTATTAACTGCGTGAGAAAGTATGAAAATTATATTCCAATATCTGGCGAGGTGACGAGTAGAACGTCTGGAAATTATATTCCATTATCTTCCAGCGAAGTAGCATTTGGTTCCAAGGCCCAGTTTCCGACAGTCAAAGAGTTCCTAAGCGACATGGAAAGAGAGAAGCCTGTAGCTTACACAGCAAAGCAAATTGCAGAGTACACACAAAACTATAGCTACTCCAACATTTTAGGTTCAGGTGGATTTGGAGTAGTATATAAAGGGTTTCTCGAGAATGGAGTAACAGTAGCTGTCAAGGTCCTTACCAACAATAGGGGTAAGATGGTTGAAAAGCAGTTTATGGCAGAAGTTGGAACCTTGGGAAGAACTTACCATGTCAATTTGGTTAGACTCGTGGGCTTTTGCTTCGCCCCCGAAATGAAAGCCCTTGTCTACGAGTACATGGAGAATGGTTCTCTGGAAAAGTTATTGTTCAAGAACGATGGAGAAGTGGATCTAGAGAAGCTTCATGGTATTGCAGTCCAAACTGCAAAAGGGTTGGCTTATTTGCATGAGGAGTGTGAACGAAAAATCATTCACTATGATATTAAGCCCGAAAATGTGCTTCTTGATGAGAACTTGAATCCCAAGGTTGCGGATTTTGGACTCGCCAAGCTTTGTAATAGAGGAAGTAGTCAAGTAATCCTAACCAATTTCAGAGGGACAGCCGGATATGCAGCTCCAGAGTTGTGGAAGCCTTATCCTGTGACTCACAAATGTGATGTTTACAGTTTTGGTATTCTTCTCTTTGAGATTGTTGAAAGAAGGAGACATTACGACGATAATGTGAGCCATGAGTCCCGGGACTGGCTACCTAAATGGACATGGAACATGTTTGAGAAAAATGAGTTAGCAACACTATTACTGCGTTGTGGGATTGAAGAGAGTGACAGGGAAAAAGCAGAGAGGATGTTACTGATAGCTCTGTGGTGCATTCAGTATTCACCAGAAGCAAGACCCCTCATGAGCAATGTAGTGCAAATGTTGGAGGGGAATAAAGAAATTAGTCCACCTCCTTTCCCCTTTGAACATTTGCAATCTCCGCGACTAAATTCCGGTCAAAATAGTGGAACAGATGATGACACAAGTCTTTCTGCATCAGGCACACTTACTGATCCACGTTGTGATGCGCTTGAAATTGAGGTAGTTCTTGAATAGGTTAAAATCAAGATTGTTGTGTGTCCAACAGACGAAAGTTCATATATTTTCTATCTGGTACATCTGTAAATTGGTTTCAGTAGTGTTGCGAATGCAATTCGATATATAAGATTTCATTTGTAAGAGGTATCCTTTCGTGTAATTTACGTGCATCATAGAGAAGCACGTCTGTCGACATGTAAGAGCCTAATGAGCAAAACCGGATTCAATTCACAAGAACATAAACACATCTTAATGTTTATCGATTAAACATGGACACAACTTAAGAGCTTGTAGCTTACCTTCTTCATTATTGATAATGATATAGCAGTTAGTTGATCAACCAATGAGTCTGCAACAGAATAGATTTTGTCTTCTCCTCTCTTCTAGCCTTCGATACCATATATGAGGTAGGTCTGTAGGTTATAGCTATCCTGAATAACAAATACACAATGACAATAAATAAAAGTTGCAGTAAAATAACAATGAACACCAAGATGTTTTTTTACTCGCAGAAACCCTACAACCAGAGAGAAAAACTGCGTGCCCCTAACTCTTGAAGGACAAACCTTTCCACTATGTAAAACTCACTTCTTACAAGATTATAATCTAGGGGTACATGAACAACTTGCTCTCCTGCCTAAACTACCCACTAGTCTAGATCTATACTTTCTCTCTTGTTCCTGAGTACCTCACTCCTTACAAGATTTCTGTATAGGAAACAGCAACGACTTGCTATCCTACCTAGTCCCAAACTAGTCTAGATCTACCTCTCTTGTCTCTAAGTGGCTACACATGAAGGTATAAGAAGTTTCAACTCAGAACTCAGCTATCACTTAACTAATTCTTCTTGAACACTTCTCAGAAGTTTCACTCTCAGAAACTCAGCTATCCTAAACTGATTCTTCCATGAACTCAGCTACCTTAGCGGGATACATCAGAACTCAGCTATCCTCAGCTGCTTTTTTCATGAACACTTCCGGGGTTGCTGCACTACCAACTGATCTCATGGCGGTATGCAGAATGCAATGAGTTTATGAGAAAAAGGTTTTGTTCAGCTCTAAGGTTTATAATCACAAAAGGAAGACTTAGAGACTAATGAACAATGCCAAGGAAAACCAAACCTCAACAATAATGCAATGAGTTTGTGAGAAAATGTTATGTTTAGCTCTAAGGTTTATAATCACAAAAGGAAGACTTAGAGACTAATGAACAATGCAAAGGAAAAACCAAAACCCAACAATACAAATGTAAAAAACTACATCTTGACAACCATTGAGCAAAGACAGCCTTGCTCAATATATATATAGGCTGATTGAGTGCTCTAACAAAAAAGAGACACAAACCAAAGAGGTGCCACAAGAGGGAAGGCACAAGGGCCAAAGCAAGGAAAGGATTTTGGACTTTTGTCCTTGGCCAAACTCAGAAAGTGAGAGGACATATGCAGCTGTCTATGACCAAGCAAAAAGACAAACAAAACTATCTTAAACAATGTTTCATTTAAAAGCAAGAGACAAAAGGTTTTGCAAACTTTTCCCAAAAGCATAATATCACATTGGTTTAGCAAATTACTTTTTATCTGCTATCAAACAAAGACATGCAACTGCTATATTTGTTTGTGTATCACAAACACAGCTGTAGCCTTAGAGCTCTAAACCATAAGTCATGGGTTGAGACAAAAACATCAAACCCAAAACTAAATTGAGCCCAAAGGCAAGACCTTTAAATATTCTAGTTGTCAATTTGAAATTCAAATTAGGATCTTTCCCAGACATAAATTTGATGACATAAGTGTAAAGAAACTTAAACATAAGACAACAGAACAAAAGATCAAAAAGCTGGAAACCCAGATTTTTAGGATAGCAAGTGATACTGCTATTCTCTGTGAAAAACCATGAAATGCACATGCATGATTTTACCTAAGTTCCATGAGATCATGTTGGTTCTTCTACTTCTTCACCTTGTTCTTCAAATGTGTAAGATTAATCTCTCAATTGCTTTAAGCTTCATAGGTTGTGTTTTGTTTTATATAAGAATTGTCAACAACCTTATACCTTCATGCTTTGGATTTGCGTTGAGAGACGTCGTTGAGAGACAGTGAAAACTGAAATGAGTGTTCCTCTTCAAATGATTAACAGACGGCTATTTATATTGACGCGATATTCTTGTCTTTTACATTACGGCTAAGACACGTTTCATTTCGATTAGTAATAATACTGGAGATATCGAGAACCAGCCTGCTGCCTGTTACGCACTTGGCCTCAAGGTCTAAAGTTGCCAATAAACCATGAACTAGTTTGATTAAACTCAAAAATTGACAACAGAATAGACAAGTCTGTTGCATTATGGCTTGCCGGGTTTGACAGGCTGATCGAGGTTCATTCCCTCCACTAAATATTGGAGATATCTCTCATTCTCTCAAGCTAGCCATCTGAATTATCTGATAATCTGAACCTCTTAAATTCACTCTCCTCCTCCCCGGCCTAACTAGAGATATTATTTTCTTCATTTAGCTAAAACAAAGTACGTACTATACTCAAAAACAGAAGTGATACCAATTAAAAAGTAGTTCAACTACAAAACTCAAAAAGGCCAATTAACACAGAGGATTTCTGGTACTGTAAAAGAATATATTGAATTACTACAAATCCATGCATCAAATTTGTTGAGTAACTGGGAGCAGTTCCATAGTGTCGATCTGCATGCTTAATTTCACTATAAAGAACATAATTCGTTAACATATGAGCCTGACCGGCGTCTGGTAGCTCTTGCTGCAGGCACATGAACTCTTTATTCAACACGAAGATGAAGTAGTAGAGGCAAAAGGATTAGGAGGCATGGTCAGATTGTCACCTTCCCTTTCCAACATTAGAACTACAGCTTTCATGGAAGGAAGGTCTATTGGATGCCATTGGATGCACCAAAGACCCACAATTGCAAGTTTCCTAGCAATTCCAACTTTTCCTTCATCCCCAATATGGATGCGCAGGTCGTTCCCTTGTTCTAGGAGATTATATATCCATGCCATTCTGGGAAGTAGACTTGGCTGCTCGAGTCTTCCATGACCTTAAAATTCTTTCTGCCTCCAACCATTTCAAGAAGCAATGTTCCAAAACTATAGACATCTACCTTGTATGACACGTTACCAAAGTTCCTGGAGTAGACTTCTAGTGCAATATAGCCCATGGTTCCCTACGCTGCAGTCATGGATACCGCGCTTTGATCCTTTGAGCACAACTAGGCCAAACCAAAATCGGAAACTTTTGGAGTGAAATCATGGTCTAGCAACACATTATGGGGCATGATGTCAAAGTGGAGGATTTGTTGTTCACAACCTTAATGAAGATATTCGATTCCTTTGGCTATACCTAAGCAATATCTTGCAACTTTTCCCAACCAAGGAACGAATTCTCATTATCTGTTGATGATAAGAAATTCTGGAGTCGACCATTTGGTAAGAATTCATAAACTAGAGCTCGTATAAATCCATCAGCGCAGACAGACTGCGCAGTAACCAACCAAGTACCACATTGACATGGTGGATTTGACCCATCGTGCCTACTTCGTTTATAAAATCTTCCCCTTTCTCATTGGAATTGTTGAGGGTTTTCACAGCAACAAGTAATTCAGAGGAAAGCCTACACCTTTAAACATTGTTCCATAGGCCCCTTGACCCAGCTTCTCTTTAAACTGCTCTGTTATCCTCTTAATATCTGCATAGAAATATCTGCTTGGCTTAAGAGCTCTGTATTCATCCAAAAATCTTTTAATTCTCAGTTGATTTTCTTCTTCTCATTTGACAGAGCTGTAGACATAGTAGATTGTCGCTCCCGTCACTATAAGAATAACATGAAGTGTGCAAGAACCTGCGAAAATATCACCGTCTCTGTAAGAACAACTTTATTCGAGCTAAAAACACAATACTCCAATGGAGGGAGAGAAAAAGGGGAACAAGGACTTCTGGATTCTCACCTAATATCTTTATAGTTGGAGCTCCAAGTTTACCACCTGCATGTAAAATTTGTTTTAGGTGAAAAAGGTTTAATTATACCTTTGGCTTTGGCTTTGGGCACGCATTGAGTTTGGGGATCTGTCTGATTTCTGAATTCATTCTTCAGGCTATATAGCTTGCCCATCTCTTCACAATGTTGACACGAAGGTACGGACCAGTAAAGATACAGTCCAGGCTTAAAGAAATCTTTTAGGAACCCATAATTAGATGTGTATGCAGGAGCTGCGTAGTCATGCACCTTGGTACAAGACACTAGGGGTAAGCTATCAATAGAACAATATACTCCAGAAGATGTGATGCTAGCATAAATCAGCTGGTTGCATGGATCACCATGGCGCTCAATCTTTCCAGACATGGATCGCCTCGTCCTAAGGTATACTCTGCAGTCCTCCGTCTGTACACGCATTTCTTCTTGAGTGCCCCGTTAGCGTCTGATAACTCCACCAGATCGCAAGTCTGGCTTTCATGCAAGGATTATCTTTCATCTTGCATGGCTCCCGACCACTACTCCCCCGTGGTCTCACTGGCGGATGTATATAGAGACCAAGAGGTGCCATGGCACCCCTCAGATTCATGGTTTCATCTGCATTTGGTGTTTGGATTCTAGCTCGTTTAGAAGCTTTAGTTATGCTGGCACCCCTCAGTCCCGTACTCACATATATTTGGTCTTTTGACTTTATTTCTTTATTACCAAACCCTCCAACTAGTTTCTCTAGATTGGTTTGGTTTACTAATAAAAATAATAAAAACTCTCTTACTAGGAAAAGTAGCTGTTTAGTCTAATAAAGAATAATAAAAGCTTTATATTAACCTATTCCTCATACAATTATATCTCACCCCCACCAATTAACATTGTATTCTATAAATAATCAAACTCATAGCAGCATATTCATGTAAAAAAACATCAACCCCAACATCTTTTCTTTTTTTAGTCTGTTAAGATAACATTGTCTTCTATAAATAATCAAACTCATAGCAGCATATTCGTATAAGAAAACATCAACCCCAACATCTTTTCCTTTTTTAATCTGTCAAGATGAGTAAACAGTCTACAATTGATGGATTTTTCAAAAGGAAAAGAATTGAATCTGAAGCTGGTACACCAGTACCTTTTCAATTGCCTACCACTGATACAGAAGCAGCGGTACTAGAAAATCCTCCTCCTAAATTAGTGAAATTTAATTTCAATGACAATGAAGTTGACATCGCTTCTTTGGAACGTGATACAGGACGTCGACAACAAATATGGGAGGTATCCGGTTAATAAGCAAGACGAGGTTCTTCGATTATACATCAAACTTGGTCCAAATCAGCCTCAACTTAATAAGTATCCTCGATCAGGACCAGAAAATCATCTTCGAAGCTTTCAACCTACATGGTACTCTCTATTTGTAATATCCCACATCGGCCAAACGGAGAGGGGTTATGTGCTGTATATGTACATGCCCACCACCAACCTAATACGAGGCCTTTTGGTGGCTCAGCGGCTTCGGAGGGGATGGGTACTCCGAGGTTAAGCATGTCGATGCGAGAGCAATCCCAGGATGGGTGACCTACCGGGAAGTTGCTCCTGAGCTGCCGGAAACAAAACCGTGAGGGCCGGGGGCCCAAAGCGGACAATATCGTGTTACGGCGGAGCGGGTCCCGGGATGTGACACTATTAATTCTCTCATGCAAGGGCGTAGCTAAAGGGGGGGTCAGAAGGGTCATTTGACCTCTCTTAGTGTTTGAAAATCAAGCTCTGATAGGTCCATGTGTTAGAAACCCTTCTCATTTGACCCTTATGTCTTTTTCTTTTTTGGTCTGAAGTTGACCCCTTACGTCAAAAAAATAAAGGAGCAAAGATAAAGACTAGTTTAAACATTGGCCAAATTACCCACAATGCATGTATAATTTACACCAACTGCGCAAGACTCTAGTTGATCGAAACAGTATATTTTATAAACTCTTTTTTTGTTTAATTTTCTTCTCGTATTCTCTATATGCCGCTCTACTCTTAGTTTTTTTTTTTTTTTGAGAGGATACTATTGTTTTTTTTGTCTATATAATTTACAAAAAACAAGTTGAAAGATGCTACTGTTTCTTTTGTATTTTGGTAGATTTATGAAACAAAGCAATGTCAATTCATTAATCTACTACTATAATTATATACAATTTATCTAAAAGAAAATTAATAAAAATGTATGTAATGATCATTTTGGTTTGTGATGAATGAAAACTGCACCCGATTTATCTTTGATTAAAAAAAAATCAATACATAAAATATATGTTACCTATTGAGATTTTGATAAAAATAATCGTTGCAATATGCAATAGATTTTGACCCTCCTAATTATGGTTTCAGGCTAAGTGTCCTCTTTAATCCAAATATAAATATATGAAAATTAAAATCTCACCATCAGATGTAGACATGCTAATTAAATAGGTTTACCAAAAAAAAATCCACCCCGTTCGGATTTGTTGCGCTCCCCATCAAATCGGACAACCTTAATTCAACCTCATTTTTTACACGAAACGCGGTTGACCGGCATCGTGCAAAACCCTAATATTCCCCGATTTTGAACCTAAAGCTCATACATATGATATTTATGAACCATGAAAACTTTTTCTTAAATTGACCCCCTAGTGGTACAGCCCTCCTTATAAATGCCTAAGCATAATTAGGATTAACCACTTTTATCGAGGCTCAATCCTTACCATAAAGTTGTGATTTTTTAGACCTATTTGTATTTCACTATTCCGATCACATCATGTTTCACAAGACTTTCAAAAATTTAGCTTTCTCTGTATTGTTGGTTCACAATGATGTACGTTTGCATATAACCTTAAATAAGGTTGATCCAAGGCCATAAATATGTGAAAATAAATTTCACCGTCTGATGTAGTCATGCTAATTAAATAGGTCTACTGAAAAAAATTCACCCTGTTTCAAATTCGTTAGGTTCCCTATCAAATCGATCAACCTTATTTCAACCTCATTTTTTACACTAAATGACACGACCCACCCCGAATTTCACCCTGAAACCCAGAGTAAGTCGTGCGGGGACCACCTCCAAGGAAAATTTACTGAAAAGATTAAGCAAATCTCCCTTGCAGATGGACAACCCTAAGTCGAAAATTTCATATTACACTTCTGAACTTTACATAATATACAAAAATTCTAAAGTATTCAGAGCTACTAAACACAAGCGGAAGCAAGAAAACACAAGTAGGTTGAACAGGTAACCTACTGATGAAAACTGGCCGAAAAGCGGGTGACTATGCCTCGTCTCCTACTAGATCCAACCCGAACTCTGCAGACTGGGCAATTTAAAACGAAGGGTCCAGGGGAAAACATTTAATAACGTTAGAGTGAGTGACAAAAATAATTAATAAATAAAATATTTA
>NC_020495.1:6475833-6502202 GCF_000184155.1 Fragaria vesca subsp. vesca | reverse complement strand
TACGGGTGGCACCGCTCCTTCACGGCGGCGCTAGGGCTCCTCTCACCGGTCTAGAAATGTTGCTGGGAGGGAGACCGACCGAACGGGACCGGTCCGGTGGCGAACGGAGGTCGGACGGCGGCGGGAGGACGGCCGGAAAACCGGTGGGTGTAGAGAGAAGAAAATCGGGTGAGAAGAGAAGAAAAATCGGGAGGGAGGGAGAGAGAAAAGAAAAAGGGTTTGGGCCTCACACCCCAAACCGGTCCACACCATTTATAACCCAAACTTCCAAAATAAAAACACCCCGAAAAATAATACCCGAATAAAAATTACCTTTTTCTAGCTAAAATTTACTATTTTTACCGTCGTTGTATTTTCCTCATACGAATAATCCTCCGCACATAATCGTCCCCGAAACCCCTCTAGGGACCAATTAAACTATTTACTCAATGATCGAGACGGTAAAATTCTTATTATAATCACGCTAGTAAATAAGGTAAAAATATAAAGGTCGGGATGTGACACTAAACGCGGTTGACCGGCATCGTGTGAAACCTTATTGTTCCTGTGAAATAGGGTGTGACCAGAACACTGAAATACGGCTAGAGTTGAGAAATCATAAACTCCCGGTAACGTTTAGTTCCTGGTAAAATCGATCAACCGTAATTATGTTTAGCCACTCCTAAGGGGAGCCTAACTACCGAAGGGTTAATTTAACAAGATTTTTCATGGGTTCATAAATCTCACATATACGAGCTCTAGGTTCGAAAACGGGAAAAATGGGGTTTCGCACGATGCCGGTCAACCGCATTTCGTGTAAATTAAGGTTGACTGACTTGATAGGGGGCATAACGAATCCAAAATGGGGTGGAATTTTTTCCATAGACGTATTTAATTTCCATGACCACATCGGACGGTGAAATTTTGTTATTTTCACATTTTTATGACATCGGATTGCCACGTGCTTACTGAAGATGTATAACTTGTTTAGTTGATTATATACAATTGTACATCATTTTGAACCAACTATACATAATTTTCGAAAATCCTGTGAAATACAATGTGACTGGAACAATGAAATACGACTAGGGTTGAAAAATCACAAACTTCCGGTAATGTTTGGTTCCCGGTAAAAGCGGTCAACTCTAATTACGCTTAGGCACTGAGGGTCAATTTAACAAGATTTTTTCATGGGTTCATAAATCTCATATATACGAGCTCTAGGTTCGAAAGCAGGGAATATTAGGGTTTTGCACGATGCCGGTCAACCGCGTTTCGTGTAAAAAATGAGGTTGAATTAAGGTTGACCGATTCGATAGGGCTCGTAACAATTCTGAAACGTGGTGGATTTTTTTCGGTAAACCTATTTAATTAGCATGTCGACATCTGACGGTGAGATTTTAATTTTCAAATATTTATGACCTCGGATCGTCACATGTCTACTAAAGTAGTATAACATGTTTAGTAGGTTATATACAAGCGTACATCATTATGAACCAACTATACATTAGAAGCCAAATTTTCGAAAATCTTATGAAATAAGATGTGATTGGAATAGTGAAATACGAATAGATCTGAAAAATCACAAATTTCCCATAAGGATTGGGCCCTGATAAACGCGGTTAACCATAATTATGCTTAGGCGCTCCTAATGGGAGCCCTATCTTCAGAGGGTCAATTTATCAAAAAAATTGTATGGGTTCCAAAATCTCATATATACGAGCTTTAGGTTCGAAGACGGGAAAAAATAGGGATTCGCACAATGTCGGTCAACAGCATTTTATGTAAAAAATAGGGTTGAATTAAGGTTGACCGATTTGATCAGGAACGTAACGAATTTGAAACGAGTGGATTTTTTTTCAGTAGACTAATTTAATTACGATGACTACATCTGACGGTTGAATTTTTATTTTCACATATTTATGACATCGGATCGCCATGTGCCTATTATAGCAATATAACTTGTTTAGTTGGTTCTATACAAGCGTACTCATTGTGAACCAACTATACATAGAAAGCCAAATTTTTGAAAATCTTGTGAAATAAGATGTGATCGGAATAATAAAATACGACTAGGGTTGAAAAATTACAAATTTCCGGTCTCGTTTGGATGTAGTTGAGTTACTAAGGGTCAGTAACAGCGCTCGGAAATTTCAAAATATGTTTTTAGTTTAAGTTTCGAGTTTTCACCAAAAGTTCTGGTGTCCGGTTTAAGGTCCCAATGATGAAGAGAATATTGACACGAATTCGTAATATTTTTCGGATGCTCGGGTTAATTTCTACGATTTTTGAAAGTTTTGAGGAATAGAAATACATTTTTGGTTAATCAGAATTTTAATCTCGGCTGTAGATTTTAGTTGAGGAGATCTGGACAGTCCTATTTTTCAATATATATTGGGAAAGGTCAACGCTTGGTCAGACGGTCCATCTAAACACTAGCCGAAGACCAGTCCTCGACCCGAGCCTCCGCCGCCCACTCGACCCACACACTCCGTCCGATTTCGGCCTCCTGACGACGTCCCACCACTATATGGACAACCCGATAACGTTCAGAAGATACCTTTGCATGCGATTGGGAGATCGATCCGAGCGAAGTCGACAACTGCATTTCCAGATCTACGTAAACCGATCTGCGAATTCGATCGGTGGATCTAACTCCTTCTCTAGATTTTACAGATATGTGGCCGTGCAAAGAAGGATCAAAGTAACAAAACTGACTCGCCGCGCAGGTTGCGTAGAGAGATTATCCAGAGCGTAACGGAGTGATTATACAAAGCCAATACTCAGTTCTGGAATTTAACTTGTACATAAATAAGAAACAAAACTGAAACACTTAAAAAACACACGACGCAAAAAATAAATAAATAAATACCCCACATACGACGCAAACCCACGTACGACTCGCTCTAGAGTCGCGTCCTTCCAACCGCTAGTCAAAAAAATTACTAACTTAGTTGCCTCCGTCAACAAACAGATGAAGTACATGCAGCATTTGTACATTCCAGACGTCTAGGATTTATGTCTAGGTTTCAGATATGCAAGGTTATAGGGAGGAAGCAATATTTTCAAAAATCTTGTAAAATAAGATGTGATCGGTATGGTGAAATACGGCTATGGTTAAAAAATCACATATTTCCAGTAAAGTTTGATCCCTTATAGAAGCGGTCAACTCTATTTACGTTTATGCTTCCTTATGGGGAGCCTTATCGTCGGGAGGTGGACGTCTCTAAATTTTTACATGGGTGGTTAAATCTCATCAATGTGAGAGTTTTTTGTGTGGAAGAATCAAACAAACTAGGTCATATAGGGGTATGTAAGCGTTTTCGTGTAATAAGTGGCGTTGGTTTAATGTCGGTCAACTGCGTTTCGTGTAAAAAGTGGGGTTAAATTAAGGTTGACCGATTTGATGGGGAACGTAACGAATTCGAAATGTGATTGATTTTTTTTCAGTAGACCTATTTGATTATGATGACTACATCTGATGGTGAAATTTTTATTTTCACATACTTATGACCTTGGATCGCCACGTGCCTACTTAAGCAATATAACTTGTTTAGTTGGTTCTATACAAGCGTACCTCATTGTGAACCAACTATACATAAGAAGTCAAATTTTTGAAAATCTTATGAAATAGGATGTGATCGAAATAGTAAAATACGACTAGGGTTGAAAAATTATAAATTTTCGGTATCGTTTGGGTATAGTTGAGTTACTGGGGGTTAATAACAACGCTCGAAAATTTCAAAATATGTGTTTAGTTTAAGTTTCGAGTTTTCACCAAAAGGTCAAGTGTCTGGTTTAAGGTCCCGATGATGAAGAGAATATTGACACGAATTCGTAATATTTTTTGGATGCTCGGGTTAATTTCTACGATTTTCGAAAAGTTTTACATTTTTAGATAATCAGAAAATCATTTTTAATCTCAGCCGTAGATTTTAGTTGAGGAGATCTGGACCGTTCCATTTTTCTATATATTTGGGGAAACGTCAGCGCTCGGTCAGACCTGAACACGAGCCGAAGACCAGTCTTCGACCCGAGTCTCTGCCACCCACTCGACCTGCACACTCCGTCCGATTCCGGCCTCCTGAGGACATCCCACCAGCCCAGATCGAATCCTTTCTTCTCTGGGTACCTCCTAGGCTTTTCAAATCACGCATGCATTAAGGTTTGATCGAAAACCCGATTTGACCTCTACTTTTCCGGCGACGTCTTTCCGGCCTCCGACGGCCCTTTTCTCTACATGTTGTGAGTTTCTTACTCCTCTCAACAAGTTCCACAACTATTCAGTTTTATTGATCGATGAAGTCTCTGAAATCGTGGGTTTTGGCAGCTTCGTCTCCGACGAGGATCAAGGTTTCCGACGGCGGTTTTTCTTCTTCTTCTTGGTTACTCTTTTCTTTAATATTGATGGATCTGGGAAATTGGGCAAACTCCTACAGTTTGCAGAGACAAGTCGGATTGCGCCGGTGCCACGTTTGGAGTTGGGAATTGTGGTGGTATGTGGTACGTGGTTCGGGGAACTAATTCGATGGCCCTGGTATGAAAAAGGCGGCCGATCGAGTTCTACAACAATCTGAAAACAAGAATGATCTCTCTCCAAGGCACAACACTTTCAATAATCTGAAAACAAGGAATCTATCCTCCGATCGTTGTGTCGTCGAGGACTACATTAGTTTAAAAATAAAAATAAAAACAAAAACCCAAGCACGACGCCGAGCGCGTGCTTCCAACCGACAGTAAAAAGACTGAGTTACTTCCGTTACCAGACCAACAGAGTACATGGAGAGAGAGTACATTCCAGACGTCTCCATTTTGAGCTTTTGTCTCTATATTTTGTAGTGGTTGGAACTCTCTTGTGGTAGATATATAATTATAGACTATTGGCTACCCGCTACCATCAGGTTCGAGTGTAGCTTAGGTTTTGGCTTCTTTCCAGTAATGTCTTGAAAACCCCAACAGCAATAAGATCTAGGGGTAGTTGTCGAACGTTAGCAAGTCACACTATTTGGCAATGTTTAACACTGTTCAAGGTTCTAGAATGCTACTCAAATTATAATGAGGTAGGGTACCAGGATTATGAGAAAACAGGTCAAGGTGTTACTTTGTGTAATCGTAATTAGTGCTCATTTCCGTCTCAACTATTATGAACTACTTTGCCAAAGGTTTCGTTATCTTCGACTGGTTTGTGTCTAATTATAGATGTTGCCACCTTTAAATTCTCATGATTTGAGGGATTTTGAGCTTTCTCTTCAGTTTATTTTCCATTATTAATTCTCTCAGTTTTCATTATTAATTCTCTCAGTGTTGTACTGCATCTGCTTTTAATATAACTTTGCTGTATGAAATGTAGTTTGTGTTTGTCAATTCAATTTATTTAAGGCTTAACCATCTATTATGTCTTTAGGATCATTTTGTCGCTCTATTAGCTTGCAATTGTTTAGAACAATATCAGCAAGGGTGTGGGTGTCGTTTTGTATATAAGAAGAATAAGATTAAAGATGGAGTTCATTTATCCGGGATTACCTTTTGTTCAGTATCCTCTCCTACACCCCCAGCCACTGAACAAGAAATTTGCACTACATCATCCATGTTCTTTTGCATGAATGATATTAAAGTTCAGTAGCATTTATGCAGATTAAGAGTAATGCATAGTGATTAAGTAAAGTAAATGGATTGAGCTCTGCGTTATTTAGTTTTTGATGTCACAGCCAAAAACCCTGCATCTTCCTGCTGACCTTGTCAGTTATGCTTTGGCGTAGTTCCCTTGCTGACATACCTATAATTTATCACTTGGTACTTTTTCCTTGATACAGTTAGGAGGATTCCATTGTTCAGTTTGATAATGTTGTGCAGATTCTGTGATATAGTTCCTACTCTGTTTCATGATTAAGGCATTTCAAGATTGCCTTTACTTGTAAACTAGTATTGTCCGGGCATGTATTATGCAATTCTGTTATTGCTTCTGTAGCTCCTAAGTAATGTGTTTCTTTTTCCTTGCATAGAAGGGACGTGTTCGAATTCCAGTATCTTAAGCTTGTCCTATTTGAATACCTTGGAAAATTATAGTGCTACGAAATTGTGATGCCCGGAACTATGTTGTTCAATATATGAGGAATTTTGTGACTGTTACATTAGACATGGCAACTAATCTTGTGCCCTAATTTACTGATGCTAACAACAAAAGAGCAGCAAAAGGGAATAGCTATGAGTGATTGATAGATTATCCGAGTATAGTTGATACAAAGAGACAATTTGAAGACTATCAACAATTAGAAATTCCACATTTTTTTGATAGGATCAACAATGTTTAGGGAAAATAAGGTTCTTAAAATTCATTTAGGACTTCATAATTGTAAAACTATTCTTGAAACCCCAGGCGTTCAAAAGGAACTATGCGTTAACCTATAACGTTAATGTGTATTGTAATGTTTGAAAACTAGGCTCCTTATGTTGGATTCTTCACTTGCAATACAAGTTTCCTCCAAGTTGCCTCACAAAGGAGTGGAAGTAAGAAATTTGTTGCTCCACTATTAGGTTTCTCTTTGTACACTGGATCTTTATATCGCATAAAAGCATATGAGGGTAACACTCGGGGTAACACTGTGATACGGTTATATGATCTTATTCAAATGCATCTACTGTAAGTTTAGCTGAATGGTTTACCTTAAATCTGAATATTTCCCAGGCTCCAGTACGGGCGCAGAAGCCTTTTCAGATGAGGCAGGCCACTTTAATGGCTACCATTTGTGGTGATGTTGTGGTTTGGCCGGGTGCTCTAAAAAACTGGTTAAATAGAGGGAGTAAATATTTTTTTGAAACCGAGTCAAAAAACAGAGGCTATCTAGATAGGGTCAGTCACAATATTGTTCTGGTCATCCTTGATGAACATAATTTTCTTCTTTTTGTATATAAGAGCCTGTTTTTGAAACCAATAACCTTCTTCAGTGGTAGCAATATCAGTACCTCGCCTGTGTGTGTAAGCGAATTTTGTAGAATAGGCTTCCTGTTTAGACTGTAATTGAAAATGTAAGAACGAAATAATTGCAATGTTTAGCAAGAGAGACATTGAATTGCCATAGGGAAAGAATTTAACTGCTTGAATCATTCAAATATATGTTTTTTATGCTATAACCTGGTGGGTTTAGTCGTTTAGAACCATATATATCAAATGTTGAGACGGTAGTTCAAGTGAACATTATTCTCCTCACCCCTTGGCCATGCCGCCCATGTTCCAAATTTCCATCAACCATCGTAATTAGCAATGTGAAAACTGCATATATAGAGCTAGGTCAGCTAGCATTGCCTGTACGTATACATATGCACTTGCCTGTATTCTAAGATTGCTGCTTAAGCTTAGACATTTTTTCGAATTAAAACCAACCGTTTTCTTGTTCTGATTTTATTCTGATTTATCTTACTCCTAAGTCCTAACTAGAAGTTGATCTTGTTTTTGGTTTGCAGAGATACATTGGGGAAGTACACTGGGTTGGCCATCACAAACAGCAATCATTTCAACTATGGGTTTTAGGCGGTAAATGTTGCTTTACTCAAAGGAAACGTAGGCATCAATGGAGGGTGACAGTGGAGAAAGCACTACCAGTTTGTTAAAGCTGATGACAACCCATAGATATGGATTTTTCATTATAAGCTAGTTATTTTTGGTTTTGTTAATCGATTAGTTAGTTCTTTTAACTGCTCCAACCTTACCGAATGTAATACGTAAGGAGATGCTTTCCTAATCACTAATCACTAATCACGTAAATGGTGACACTGTGAATCAGCACACTTTCTCTTTGGACCACTTCTTCTTTTTTTGGGTCTCATCTGGACAACTTCATATGCATCATTAGCATCAATACCAACTTCATAGTTTCAAAACAAAAAAACCAACTTCATATATAGTTTTTTTGGTCGAACAACTTCATAGTTTACAACAGAGAAAGAGGATAGCACAAAACGTGCTCACATTATCACAGATTTTGGCCACAAAATCCTTTTATTCAATCCCTCGATCACTTCTTAAATAAAAAACAGAAACAAGTACCAATCTCAGCACAACCTCAAAGGTGTATTCTTATAACAAGAGAGAGAACACGAATCAAAACTCCTCGAACAAAAACCATACCACAAGCCATTTGAAGAACCTATGAAATATATATTTGCGCATCAATTTCAGAACTTGCGTCATTACTAAGGATTACCACTTCACTTGTTAATGGAGCTGTGCCTAGCATATATAAGGATAAGCAAACTCTACCTTTCATCCTGGCTGAGACAATGGTTTGCTTAGAAGATGAATAGTAGTCCATAAATCAGGAATTGGAAAGAAGAAGAAAAGGAATTCAAATCAGGAATGTCCATGAATCTTGAAAGATTTAGCTAGGCTCACACAAATGAAACATTTAGCCTTAAGACAGTTGCATCCTACTCATGAAAGAGTAACAACTTTGCATGCTTATAAACGTGGGCATCATTTTCGTATACCACTTCTTGTTTAAATCGTTCAAAAAGCACATGTTATGTAATGGAATTTGATCACTGCTCTAGTGCTCTTTCAAGGCTTCATGCATGATCGCTTTCTAGATTATAAATTAAGCACAACCAAACTCATGAGTCGCATGGTATATTGGTATGCATTGCTTTCAACTATAACATGCAAAGACATTTTGCCGGTGGCATTGACGTGTTAGATAATATGGAACCACAAAAACCTAACTAGGAGAGGTAACCCTAAATGTGTGTTTGTCATGGTGTGCGTAATGCCCTAGCACAAAAAATGAAGATGATTCGAGTATCGATCAGGACGTCACAGATGGTACGTGTTCATGGAAATGGTGTTTGCAATATTATACCTAATCTAGCTTGGTTGTGTTTGGCATGTGGTTATTGTTTAGACGTACGGTGGAAATGGAGCATCGATTATCATCATCCTTTTCCTCCTTGTATGTGAAATCCGCGTTTGGAGTAGTCATTAGAGAGATGAGAACCATGAAAATGTCTTTTTTGTTTTTTATGGGCGCTTTACCTTTACCCTTGTGTGTGTTCTGTATATATACTTTATATAGGGACTTCGGGAATATTCGAATCATTTTTTCTTTCCTCCCTTTCCTCACCTTCCTCCCTTTCCTCACCTTCCTCTACCACCCAGCACGAAAGAACCACCACGAGTGGACAAGAAGATTGTCCTGTGGCCAAGGGAAAGAGGTCAAAAGGAACCCAACATGAATTCGAATATAATGGAGGACATGCAAGCTATATATACTTCTTTTGAAGTGGGGCAGTAGATTCCCAATACCGACTGCCGCAATTGCTCCAGTAGATTTAACTTTTTTTTCTTTTTAGAACCGAAAACCAATAGTTTAACTATTGTAGTGGACGACATGGTTCATATTCAGAACTCATTCTTCATTCAATTTATTTTGTTAATTCAATATAAATAGTTAAGCGGCATATGAGATTCGGCAATCTTAACTTTCAACTATAGACTGTGTTCATGGAAATGGTATTATTTTGCAAAGTAACTTTCATACAAGAGACTTCCTCTAGTTGAAACTTAATATAAACTTACTCGTTGTCTACTAAAATGAGCAACTCGTGACACTAGCTTTATATCTTTCGAAAAATGATCAGGAAATGATGAGAAAGAACAAGCAAGCTGAATTATATATCACACCATGCAACATCCGATAGAGAAATTTTGGATGAAATCACTAAATCTTGAATAGTATAGTTAAACAAACAAATATTGCAACGTATATCTATCTCTGTTTCGATTCCTTCCGAAGTTACATTTCCATCTCTATTAACAAACAAAAAGCTATAGTAGTGCGAACCCATGCTAAAAGCAAAAGAAATCCAAAGGCGATGGCAGAGCTCCATCCTCGTCCCGCCAGCCCATGCATTTCATGTTCCAACACTATGCGGCGCACCGCCATGTCAATCCACCACTCACCATCCACATCTGGAGAGCCAAGATATTTTCCCAGATGTACACCTCCATATTCGAGGCCCAACTAGAAACCTCCACGTACTCCGTGTGCGAATCAAAGAGCACATCCCACCAGTCGGAGTTTTATTCGGAGACGGGTTTTAGTTGCAGTGTTTCACTGGGAAATGGTTAGGGGTAGAAACGGGATGCTCCAAAGACACCAAATATCAGTCATGAGAAAGAAAAAAAGAAACAATTAATATCTATAAATAGGTATTCTATTCCGTTGTACGTTTCCCATATATATATATATACACAACCCAAGGATATAGACCGATCGAGGAGCCAGAGACACCAGAAGTAGATAGATATAGAGAGAGAAAGAAGGGTTGTCATTGATCGGCTTTTGGGAGCAATATAGAAAGTGAGAGACAACACAGCTCCCGTTCTTTCCTATCTCAAAATAGCAGAAAATACCAACCCAAAAAAGCCAAGAAACAAAATCCCACATTACAGATAATCAATCCGGTTCTTTCTCCCAGCAGCAATCAAGCGCCGCAGCGAAGGAGGAGTCAAGGAGGAGGAAGAAGAAGTAGATAGACTTCATCATCATATCTCCCTTCTCCTTTGCTCGTTCTGCCCTCCCTAATCAGGTTCATCATCATTACCATTGGTTTGGAAATATGCATTACATTTGATTTGTAATATCATTACGTTTAATAACTAGGGAGATGGCGCTGTACGAGCCTATCAAAGTTCACGAAGTTGATGAAGAACACGGAATGGCGGATTCCGTGATCATCAACAACACCAACAAGAATGTAAACGATGTTGAGATGGCTGTTCGGATCTGCAAATTCACATCCTCCGCCCCTCCGAACGACGCCGTTTCCGACGCCACCGCATACAGTCACCTGGAGGCAACCGCATTGCCTCTTTCCAAGGTGCGCCACCAGCAGCAGCAGCAACCCCAACAGCAACGGCTCGTTTCTCTCGACGTCTTTCGCGGACT
This sequence comes from Fragaria vesca subsp. vesca, assembly GCF_000184155.1. Lineage (NCBI taxonomy): Eukaryota > Viridiplantae > Streptophyta > Magnoliopsida > Rosales > Rosaceae > Fragaria > Fragaria vesca. The sequence continues at coordinate 6,491,283 of NC_020495.1, read as the reverse complement.
TACGGTTGTGGTAATGTCCCTTTTGCCCCTCTATCTCTCTCTCTCGCTCTTATGTTTCGCGTCGTTTCGTACCGTCGTAACTCCTCTAGTTAATTGTTAACAAATTGTTTACGGCGGAGATGACGCCGTTAAACTTCTTTTCCTTTGACCAACATTCGTTTCTGTTTCCCTTCCTTTTTTTTCTGTTTTTTTTTTTTTTTTTTTTTTCCTTATGGATTTAGGTTAACGTATTAGATTGAATCACGGTAGTCACAATTATTAAAACAGTTAATGCATCTTAATCCGGAAGAAATTAAGAAGAAAAGAATAATCATTTAGATGAATAGGGTTTTTTTTGTCTGATATTTGTTCTTTTAAAAGTAACGTTTCCATTGATAAATCAGAAATTTTGAGGTCTATGTTCTTTCCTTTCATGCCAATTCAATCTTAATGATTTTTCTGATTCCTTTTGGGTTCAGAAATGGGAAAGGACCATTAGAATGCTTTACCCAAAAAGAAATGATAGTTATGGGGGTGGCAGTGTGGCACCAACCAAACACAGTGCTCTGGTATTATTATGGTTCCATTTTGCCCACAAAGCAAGCAATCTGCTTCTGCTTCCTTTGATCTTTAATATGATATGATGGGTCAGCACTATGTGATCTGACAATGTATTATGGGTTGGTTTCTGGTTTATACTTATTATAACTCCTCCTTGAGGAATGTGATCAATGGCATCATAGTGCCTCACCATTTACATTACCTATATAGAGAGGTCACAGGTTTGATCAGAATCAGTGAGTCAGGGTAGTCACTGGCAAATGCAGCTGGGGCTTTGAAATTGCCAAGAAGTCTTGTCACTGGCATTTAACACCCTTCACTTTGAGACCAGTGCAAACCATAGTCTTCTGATTTAACGTGTAGATCACTTTCTTGAAGTTGAAGGACAATGAAGGGTAACATAGGGCTTTTGCTGAACGCACCTTTAGGTAGATTATGATGTTTTCGTAGAAAAATGGAACAATATAACTTAGTTTCGAAAACACTTAAAAATGCTTCTATAACACTCTATTTTCTTTCATGTTCATTTGATTGTCTAAATGAACTTTGAAATAACAAAAAGTGCTTCTATGATCTAAACCCGTTTTTCTTTTTTCTGTTTTATCACTGCTAATACGAGCACCTTTGATTGTCTAAAAACACTTCTTATTAACCTTAGAAATTATGTTTCATCGAAAATAAGCTTTAGAAATTATGATAAACGAGCGCCAGTTGCGAAATTTTTTTGATGCTAAAGGCCTGTGCCATAGTTGTTTTCTTCGGGACGAGATGTTCATTTCCATGATTACTTATCCAAGTAATTCTTGATGATGCAGCTGATGATATTGGTGGACGAAGCTGGTGGACTTGTGCCTGCAATTAACCATGCACCCTGGAATGGTTTGACACTTGCAGATTTAGTCATGCCATTCTTCCTCTTTATGGTTGGTGTTTCACTTTCCCTTGTCTACAAGGTACCTAACTATCTCTCTCCCCACATTTTCTTTTTTACCTTTTATTTGCATCTACACCTGTACAATGTTCAAAATACTAATCTTTGTCACTCTTGAAAATATTTGTGTACAGAAATTGTCATGCAGGGCCATTGCAACTAAGAAAGCGTTATTGAGGGGGTTGAAGCTTCTCGCATTAGGCCTGTTTCTTCAAGGTGGATTTTTCCATGGCATCAAGGAACTAACTTTTGGGGTTGATATTGCAAAGATGAGATGGATGGGCATTCTACAGGTGTGTATGCTGTATCATTAGTGTTACTAGTCTAAGTTCTTCATACTCCATATCACATTTAACACGCTAGCTGTTTCCCACAGAGAATTGCAATTGGATATTTAGTAGCTGCATTGTGCGAGATTTGGCTGAAGGGTGATGAAACTGTTACTTCAGGATCATCTCTGCTCAGGAAGTATAAACTTCAGTTGTAAGTAGCTTATAAACCTTTTCCTTATTTCAGTTTTCTGTTTCATTTCTTGTCATATCTACATGTTCAATCTTGAATGTGTGCGACCTCTTTCTCAGGGTTATGGCAGTGATGATAACTGTGACATATCTATCGTTGTTATACGGCTTGCACGTTCCTGATTGGGAGTACCAAGTTTCTACTGGACCTTCCTCTGCACCAAAAACATTTTCCGTAAGCTTTAACAATATCTTTCATAACTTATATATGCTCTACTAATATTTCAGAAATGTGACTTGGCCTTTTTCTGTCTATCTATCTTGAAGGTGAAATGTGGAGTAAGGGGTGACACAGGACCGGCATGTAATGCTGTTGGGATGATTGATCGCAAGTTATTGGGTCTTCAGCATTTATATAGAAGACCAATCTATTCAAGAACAGCGGTAAATATATGTACTTTGAAATTCATTTATTTTTGGTGTTCCACATTGTCTTTACTGATTTAAAATATGTTTGTTAACAGCAATGCAGTATAAACTCCCCAGATTATGGACGATTACCTGCTCATGCTCCGTCTTGGTGCCAAGCCCCTTTTGATCCTGAAGGAGTTTTAAGTTCATTAATGGCCATTGTTACCTGCTTGGTTGGTTTGCACTATGGTCACATCATTAACCATTTTAAAGATCACCGGAACAGGGTTCTACACTGGACTATCTCATCCACATCTCTTGTAGTCCTAGGCCTCGCCTTGGACTTATTTGGTAAGGGATCTGTTCAGAAGTTTCTTGTTTACAATAGCAACAGTCGAAGTTGCTGTGTTTTGTTTTTGACTAAAATATCTGCTTTTATCTTTTCAGGTATGCATATAAACAAGGCTCTCTACACATTCAGTTACATGTGTATGACAGCTGGTTCTGCCGGCATTATCTTTGCTGGAATTTACTTAATGGTAGGAATCTTTCTAGTATTGTAATGTTACTTCACAATTTTTCTTGATTCTCCTTTACCTGAGGAATTGGATGTTACTGCAGGTTGATGTTTGTGGCTACCGGCGTCCAACTATTGTGCTGGAGTGGATGGGGAAGCATGCATTGGCAATTTTTGTTCTTATAGCTTGCAATCTCTTGCCAGTTATTCTCCATGGATTCTATTGGGGCAAGCCTCAGAATAACGTTGTAAGTTCCTTTTTCTACGTCTTGTGTGTCAGTTGTCTAGTAGTGTAGTGCAACATGAATATCTGATAATCTACATCCTCTTGCAGCTCACCTTAATTGGAATTGGAAAATGAAGATGGAGTCTAGTTGCTTGGGTTTATACAAGTTTCAGTTCGACTAATTTTGTTGCATTTGGAGACGAAGAGAGACAATTTGGAGTTTGGTCTTTTTGTAGAGGCGGCGTCACATTCTCTCTCCTGCTCACTCTCTTCCATGTATGTATTGGAGCTTCTGTACATAAAATGGTGCAGGCCTAACATTTTACGAATTAGGCTTGCATGAAAAAAAACACATGGAAAGATATGAAATTGCCTGCAGTATCTGTAAATAGGAAAGATTTTCAAGATATATTTATTATTCAAACGATTATATCGATTGCTCTGGTACCACATGCATTATCCCCCAGTGATGAATGTGTCTGGATACAGACTAGTCCCAGCTAGCTTGTTTCAGAATGTATTTACTCTTTACGTTTTAATAGTTTCAAAATTTAAGAAAGTTTAATCTACAGGAATAGTAATGGTAAAAGAGACGGCATAAATGAACATGTTTCAACTTTCAACTGCTGGTATCAAGAAACAAAAAGAAATCAAACAAATGAGATGAAAGAAATAGCTGAACAAAACAATGGGAAACGCCACTGGCAATTTATTGAATCCATCAATTGGTAAACATGCATACAATGGAAGCAAGAACGAAAGAAATGACAAGTGCTGATGGGGAGGTGGAGTCGGAGGATGAATGGTGTGGAGGAGGAGGCACCGGAACCACAATGACTTCGGAAGGAGAAGAATCACCTCGTGGATAGTAATAGGGATATATGGAGTACCCCGTCTGACCTATAGTGAACACAAAGAGGAAGACAGCCGCAATGAAAGAAATAATAGCCCATGGATTTCTGAAGTAAGTGTGAATAAGATTGGCGCGCCACTCATTCCATGGCTTTTTGCAGTAGTGATACACCCTTTTATGCACAATTTGGAGGCTGCTATCCGGGTCCTGTATCACATCCTTAGAGAGTGAATTGAACAGGTTAGCCACTGCTTTGTCACTCCCTAGACCATTAAGGATGATCCCTTTCGAGTGTAAGAGGGCGACATCCCTAGCATTGTCTATGATGTTGTCCATGAAGAGTAAATAAGATGTCACCTCATTTCCTGCTCCTACATGGAATCTCTCAAATGCCATCAGATTCAAGAACAATGACTCGGTGGTGTCATCCACAACAACGACAGGGAGCCTCAACAATCCCCGGGCAAATGTGATGTCTTTGAGGCTTGTAGTTGCACTTTTCTTGAACCTGATTCCTGCTTCGTTGAGCTCTGTTGCGGACCATATGATCTCTTCTTCTTGTTCCATGGACCGTATTTTGTGTCGAATATATTTGGGATCAGGCTCATGCTGAAGCAGACTCTTCCTGTACAAGTCCAACACATGCACACATTTGCCCATGTTTACAGAAACATTGCGGGAGAAAAGGAACTTGACTATGAGCTTGGTCACAAACCCTGCATCCTGTCCAAAACAATGTAGCCATTAGTGCTTGCATACTTAGAATATAACTTTCAACAGACTAACTATTCAAAAAATCAAGTCTCATGATTGACATACTTTACCTTAGCTTTATCATGTTCAACTGCGACCAGCTTTTCAAGAACAAGCATTGGCAACTGATTCTCAAGCATTAACATGTCGCGCTTGATAAATGGCACGACATGCACCCTACCGTGATCGCTGAAGATGGGATCATTAGGAGCATAATCATCCAGTACATGAGCAGCGGTCCTCATGATTTCCAGCATGAAACAGCCATCTAAAATCATCATTTGTAGGAATATGTCTGTAACTTCTTTTGGCACAGAATGAAGAAGAGTATATGAATCCTTCAAATCATTCTCCACTTCCGCCAATGCATCTACAAACAACTCAACAGACTTTCCACATCTTTTGAGGAAATGAAGCAGCGCTCGGTGCTTGTGCGCCTCCATTGGATGTGAAGGATCGTAATGGTAAGGCCCGAAGGAGACTGTTTGAGGCTTGTAGGCCTTCTTATTTGTGTCTGTGAGGCTGGCTGGTAGTTTGTAGATCGACCCCTTATTCCAATGATCCTTTTCTGTTGAAAGACCTTCCATGTTCTTGAGATCTTCATTAATTTGAACAATCCAATGATCCTTTTCTGTTGAAAGACCTTCCATGTTCTTGACATCTTCATTAATTTGAACAATGCAACCTGTGCCAGCCATTATCGTCTTCTGGTTTGCTAACAATTCTACTGGCTTGAAACAACTAACTCAATCTGTTATTTTTATACTTCCCTGAAAATCAGAATCAAAATGTGAAGTTTAAGTGTGTACAATGTTTTTTCTTACTTTAGAAGCAAAACCAAACACACATGCTCCTGCACCAAAAGAAGCATACACATATGTCATTTCTAGCATTCTTAAAGCTAAAGTGGTCAGGGGTTCAATAAACTAGATGAAAATTCCTTTCTTCATGCAAGGGAAGTTTCACTACTACTAAAACATCAAGGTAAGTAGCTGATTCCTTATTGAAAACAAAGTTTCTATTCAATTGATTTACTATTCAGAACATTCTTCATATCGGCTTGAATCTCAATCCACTGATTCCTAATACAATACTATTAAAGCAAACATTAGCCTCAATACCAATTAGGAATTACAGACATATTCCTACAAATGAGGATTTTAGATGGCTGTTTCATGCTGGAAATCCTAAGGACTGCTGCTCATGTACTGGATGATTACGCTCCTAATGATCCCATCTTCAGTGATCACGGTAGGCTCCATGTCGTGCCATACATCAGGCGCGACATGTTAATGCTAAACAATTCTACTGGCTTGAGACAAATAACTCAATCTGTTCTTTTTATACTTCCCTCAAAATCAGAATCAAATTGTGAAGTTTCAGTGTGTACAATGTTTTTTCTTACTTTAGAAGCAAACCAAACACATGTCACGGCACCAAAAGAAGCATACACATATGTCATGACTAGCATTGTTAAAGCTAAAGTGGTCAGGGGTTCAATAAACTATATGAAAATTCCTTTCCAAATCATCAAGGTAAGTAGCTGATTCCTTGCTGGAAACAAAGTTTCTATTCAGTTGATTTACAAATTCAGAACATTCTTCATATCGGCTTGAAGCTCAAACCACTGATTCCTAATACAATACTATTATAGCAAACACTAGCCCCAATAGTGACCCTTTGAGGAATTATTCAGATAGCTTCTAATACAAGAAAACATAGAATAAAGTTGCCCAGATAATATTGCAGATCTGCAGATAGCACATTACTATTGTCCATTCAGAGGATGCTAGAATAGAATTCGGCACCGGACTATCACACCCTCTGTAAAATTATTTTTAATGATATTTTTACAGTTTCCTGAAATCGTATCTTTCCTTTGTTTTCAAGGCATGCATGAAAGCAACAAGGCTAGCTCTTTACACATTCACTTAGTGGGATATGTTACCAGCTGGTTTGGCTAGCGTTCTCTTTGCTGGAATTTACTTGATTGCATTTACCCTAAATTATAAATACTTGGTTGATTGTGGTCAATCAAAATTGTCACAAGAAACCAACAAATCGAGAAGCTATGCAACAGTTTCTGGTATACTGAGCACAAAAAGTAATATTGCAGCAAAAAGAAATATAACAGCTTAAGGATTTCTGAAGTAAATCTGAACAAGATTAGCGCACCGCTCGTTCCAAGGCTTCTTGCAGTAGTAATAGACGCTCTTATGAAGTTGAAAGCTGCAGCAGTGGGTCAAGAGTTAATCCTCGGAGAGTGAATTCAAAAGTTTAGCCAAGGCATCGTCACTTCCTTGAAAGCTGTGGATGATGCCTTTTGATTGCAGGAGGCCAACATATATCTCTGCGATTGCTTATGATGCTGTCCATGAAGAATATGCAAGACGTGGTCACCTCATTTCCTGGTCCCCACATCTCTCTGAATGTATCATATTTAAGAACATGGACTCGGTTGAATCATCCACAACCATGAGTTGCATCAGGATTCCGCCAGAGAATGAGATGTCTTTGAGGCTTACAAATTCGGTTTTCTTGAATCTGATTTTAAGCTATGTTGCAAAGCAGATGATCTCATTGCCATTCACAGACTGAGACCGTGCTCTGTGGTGAACTATTTTCTGGTTGGGAACTTCCTGAAGCAGGCTCTTCTGTACACGTCCAATACGTACACAGACTTGCCCATGTTCATGGGTTCTGTGCAATTTCCATAAACTATAACCTTTGTTGATGCAAAGTTATAGTTTGATTAGTTTCAATGGAAAAATCATTAAGGTAATGTTAATTTAACAAAATCTCAAAACACAAAACACAACAGACCAATCTCCAAAATTGCAATATTATAAGAAAAATAGTTACCCAGAGACAGAATCACTGAAACAAGCAACATAGTCCTCCAATGTAATCGACTACGAAACATAGCGAAATTCATAAACCCTAAACCCTAAACCCCAACACAACTCACCCTCAGTACCCTCCCTTGAGGTCATTGACAACATCATAAGGAATAGGAGTGACAGTCTCCAAAGAAGCCCCTTCAACCATAAACCCCGGCTTGGGCCCCTCCGGCTGCCTCTTCGTGCTGATCACTTCCCCACGCGCATTCGCCGCCGCCTTCATCTCATCATTCCTCACCTTCCTCGCCTTCAACTCCTCCTCACATCTCGACGGCTGCACGTGCTCCACGCGCACCTGGATGCGCTTGCGGATGATCCGGTTCCCGACCTGCTTGTTGATCTCGACGCCGATGGCCCGTTTGGTGACGTTCCAGACCCGACCCGTCCGCCCGTGGTAGAACTTGTGGGGCATGCCCTTGTGGACGGCGCCGTTGACCTTGACGTCGACGTACTGGCCGGTCCGGTAGGTTTTGAGGTAGGTGGAGAGAGGGATGTAACCTTTCTTCCTGAAGCCGCGGGCAAAGAGGTCCCGGGTGCGGGATCGGAGTCCGTGACCGGCCGGCATTGCTGCTTCACTACTCTCTTTTCCCTCTTTTCCCTTAAACCCTAGACGGCTGAAACCTCTTCAGGGTTTTATATCCGTTCATTTGGATTGGGTCTAGTCAGCTTGGGCTTTAAGGCCTTATGGCCCAGTCCAGTAAATTTCCAATTTTCGATTGCCCGGTTCACTATAATTTTGGGTTAATCAGACCCATGCCACAACTAAGCTAGCTGTTCAATTTGAGAAGTTGAAAAAACACACATTTTGGCCGAAAATTCTTATACGCAGCAAGTGCAGCGAACCGAATAACTATTATGCAATTTCAGTCTTTTATTTGAGCCAATCATCTATGTGACACTATATATGTATGCAAATGTCGTAAACAAAATTGAAACCCAAAAAACTAGTCTAAGTGTTTCAAACAGATAAGGTAAGAACCCAAAATCGAAGAAGTTACGAGCGTTTAATTTGATCAGATCATAAATGAAAAGGCGAGAGGAAGGAATTGAGGATTTCCAGTCTTCATTCTATCTTCGCATATCTAATTGGGTGATTTACACATTGGTGGTGCAAGTGTACATTGGTATGTGGAATCCGCTCATGTTTTCGGCTATGAAGAAGTATATGAGATGTGTTTCTCAAACACACTTTCAACTACTACTCTCATTGGAGACACAGTTTTAAGGTTTTAAATATTAAGTTTATTTATAACTTAATAGATTTCTTATTTCAAACCGTTTTGAGATTTCTAAACTGGAATTTCAAAGAAGCTCAAAATAGATATTATCACTAGATGATTCATGCGGAAAGAAATGGTTTCACATTCTTACTTTGTGGGAGAGAAGTGTAATGTGTACATGCACCTATCCAAAGAGGTGCATTTCACAATTTAGTCCTCATATTGTCGCGGTACTATCACTATGCTAGTATGCTATGGTAAATCGACCCTCGAATATGGTTTTGGGTTCCAGTTCATTCTAGGATTGAACATTTTGTTGCATATTCAGATTGATGTGGAATACATAGTCAAAATCATGGGTTTCTTGGCTCTCCAACTCGTCACTTGCATCACCCTTGCCAGAAAAAAAAAAAACAAAAACAAAAAAAACCCTGCACAAGACAAATCCCATATAATCCAGCTTTCACCCCACTGTAATCTGTAGTGGCCATCATTCTCTGTCAATTCACATGACATATTACTGGAGAGAACTTTGTTTCAGGGCTTCAGGCATCAATCGCTTTACCAATTCATCTTACACCTGTGAGTACTTCACTGACTTGTTTACTCTATCCCCCACACCTCCTCCCTATTCAAAAGGGTGAGTTCTGGAATGCTCCTAAGCGTCCGTGCTCCGCGTTTGTCTACCTTACGTGTCGCTCGTCCATTGGTGCTTGTAAAAAACAGGCGTGTGTCCACCGTTAGTCTTCCTCGGGTTTTTGAGCGCGTGATATGCACATCGTCAGTAAGTTTTTGAAGCGCAATTTAGAGGCGAATTTGGGGAACAACGTCGAGTTGTGTTGAAGAAGCTTCAATTGGGAGGCACTATATTAGCAGCCACAAATAGATGGAGAACTGGAAAAGGCAAAAAACAGAAGATCGACGGGAACCTCGAATTCTGATTGAGACTGGTTTATCTATACATCGCAGGTGTGTTGTGTTGATGAAGGTTTGTGATGGGAAATACTGTATCACCAAATCGTATCTATTGAACTTCGTAAGAGCGTGCGGTTATACAACGAGTGAGAGTGAGGAATATAAATTGGGAGAATGAGATCTGAAGAAGACCGCTTCAATTTACGCTCGAATGGGAGATCGATCAGAACGGATTCGAGACGGCCCGTTTCCAGATATACCAAAACAGCACAACGAAATAGGATCCAGTTATAGATGATCTCAACACGCCGCCGCCTAATGTCGGATCCAACCCAGAAAACGAAGAACGATGACAGATGGTGGAGAGATACCCAGACCCAAACTGTGTTTCACGCTACCCAAGTCCTCAGATCTGAGGAATAACACTTATGAAAGGAAAAAAACAACGCACGACGCGCCTGGCAACGGCGTGCTTGCAATCGACGGGTTAAACGGGTTTATTTACCTTTTTACTTCCATCAGAAAACATATGCGGAGCACAGACGCTCCAGAGCATTCCATACGTCTCCAAAAGCCAAAACTGCTCGAATGGTGGTGATGCCTCCACCCCTCCACTAGAGTTTGAGTTCTTCAGTCTATCACTACCAAATTTCTTTCTTCCCCCGATGCCCTAATTGGCTGCTTCTCCCATGTTTTGCCAATTTGATCCGCAAAATCTGCTTCCTACTTTACCATTTTCAAGTGAGTGACTCATGTCATTTTCCAGGCCTCTTCCTCCCTCCTTTCACTGTTTCACATTGTCTTTTGGGTTGGATTTATATAATGCAGAGTCGCCAATCTTGAGAGACATGAAAGTTTCAAAGTAGATGTATAACAATTAACTACTCCCTCTTACCCTTTGAATACAACCTTCAGTAAGGTTTAGTCCAACTAAATGTCTATTGGGTATTATTATACAATTCTATTTGTTTTTGCTTCATTTCGATAGGCAACACACAAAAAACTCGCAATCTGTTATGAGTTTTTTTATTTAACTGGGATGCGGCAACTAACCATGTAAACAAACTCCTTATATTTTTTAAATTTTATTATCGACTAAAACAAACTACAAAGTCGAGCTATAAGGTGTCCGGTGTCAAGGAGATCAAAGTTAACAGCAGCAATGACACCAGGAGGGAAGCCAAAGTCCCAAGAAAGCATAGAGTGAGAACTGTGACCTGAGCAAAGCTACAACGTTTACAACAAAATTTGCTTCACAAAAACTTATTGAAAGTAATTGTTTCAAAATCGACACTTAGAATTCTGAAACTTCCATATTTCATTTGTTTTAATGAACACAAGAAAACGGTTGATTAATAACACTTTTTTTTGTCTACAGACTCGCATTTAAAAAATATACTTCCCCATGCATATTATCTTTACAACCTAACCTCTCCTTCATCTTTTCTGATCAAAATTCAACAAGAAACAATCCCGGATGGGATAATTTTGTTTTGTTGTTGTGCCCTCCAAGATGATCCCATCCCTTAGAAGCATGAGAAAACCTTGGAAGCATTCTAAACATATCACCAAATTTCTTTCTTAACCTAATAAATCATTTTTATCCAATTATTCCCTAACACAATAGATCATCCAAAATGTGCTTCCAAAACATTTCAATTCAAACTCCCTTACGGGGTGAGGCCAAAAAGCCACCGACCTTAGCTATTGGCAGACCAATAATTTTTTGCCCTTTACTCAGATACCATCATGTTGCACCAAATTGGAATCCTCAATCTATTTTTCGCATGTGCACACATGAATCCACAATACGCGGATCATGATCAAATTACATAAAATACAGAGGATACTATATAAGATTAAATCCAATAATTATGATTATGATAGGAGATACAAATCACAATAACAAAAGACAGTAGGGATTAACACTCACAAGGCATGAGAGCTAGCTTTTGATTCAACATAGAAAAACCCAATTCAAGAATCATATAATATAATGTATGCCTTCTCCTTCTTCTTCTTGTTCATCATCATCTTCATATGTCTCTGTCTCTCTTGCACTCTGCAGGGAGAGTAGGATACCTAGTCCTGTCAGTGCAGTAGTTGTAGATGGTGAACTTCTGTCTAACCCACCTAAGCCTCCTCCATTGATAAGCATCAAGGTCCTGGAACTCCTTCTGATCCCACCACCTCTTACCCTGTGTGGCACAGAACCTGGCTTGTACTGAGGCCTCGCAGCCGTCGATGTGGAAGCCTCTGTAGGTGGCAATGAAGGGAGCCTTGGACCAGTCGGTTTTCTCGAGTCCTCCCCTGGTGGCCCAATCGTCGGCGTTCCACAGACTAGAGTAGAGCTTCATGGGTTGGTTGAATGGGAATTTCACTCCCAAGTCTTTGCTGTTCTTGAACACTCGGATTGGGATGTCATCCACGAAGAATCTGAGAGATTTGAGCATCAAAATAGTCAGCACACATCATCAACCTCACCTCGTTAGCTTTGTTATAAAATTAGAGACAAGACTCAATCATGACTAATAATGTCAAACAAAGTTTGTGGAAAATGGAAAAGGGGAAGACTACCCCATTTCAATTATTTTGTGGGATATACAAAGTTTCAAGCTTTGTCGGTTGAAAAAATGGACAAGCCAGTCAACAAGCTTTTGCCTAAAAACCCTTTTTTAATTTTGTTGGGTAGTGCTGAGTTTGAATTTGGGAGTGTTAGATTTACTCGGGAGTAAATTTCTTGAACTTACACAATCTGGTAGAGATTCCAGAGGACAGAGTAGGAGTGGTACTCTTTGGTTGGGTCGAACCAAAGGAAGATCCTCTGTTCACGGTCACCTTTGCCTCCGGTGAAGACATTGGTCTGCAAAATGAAGGGCTGCCCTGTTCTGTTCCCCAAGAACTCGAAGTCGATCTCATCGTGCTCTGCGTTTGTAGAAGACAGCTGCAACATAAAAAGAAAGTTTCCATTTTTAGCAGAAAGAAATAAGCTGAGGAACAATGTGTGGAAGTGAGACGAGTTATAAATGCTCACATAGAAAGCAGTAACAGTTCCAGCAGAGTCACCAGGGGGCAATTTGATTTGCATATGGAAATGACCAAACAAGTATGAACCTTTGGATTGGAAACCAGTACCTATTTCCAAAATGAAACACAGATTTCAGTAACAATAAGAGAATATGAAAAAACTCAAAAGCTTCTTCACATTTGTGTTGGTTTCTTGTACCTGTGTATTTGTCAAGGTGGAGCTGAATCTCATTGCCACCATTGAAGTACTTGATGTGGTCAAAAGCCCAGGTGGGCATGTAGTTTCTTCCAAATGGTACAAACACAGGCCTTTTTGGGGGAGCTGCCATTGTTACAGAGACCATAAGCACTAAGCTCAATAGCAGAGTCCATTGCTGGGAAGACGCCATTTTTCTCTGCAGAAACATAAAAAATTCCCATATTTAGATTCAAAACTAGCAAAGCTTGAAACTTTAAGAGGGTAATGGTACTCGAGAATGTGAAAGCCTTACCTCTGCAACACAGAGAGGGAGTGAGAGAGAATGGTTCGAGTTGTGATGAGGAAATGGGGAGGAGGGGAGGGTCCTTTAATAGGGGTATGATTTCATCCACATTACATAGTTGATGGGGGGCTGTGTGCAAATAATCTTTAACCAATGGTGTTGTTATTTAATTATTTTGTGATGTTTTGTGATTATTACATCGGTAGCAGCAGGACAGCTGTTCAATTATTCTGGCTTCGAAACAGAGGAAGCAAATGTGCTTATGAAATCCTACAGAAAACGTTTTGAGAAAACGTTTTGAGAAAACAAGTTTTGAGGTTCTCTCCGGTACTACACAAAATTGAATTCTAGATTTCTAGAGTCTCGAATCGTTAGATTAGCTTATTGCTCGGGGCATTCGACAGTTCTTGGGTTTTCGACTTCATAGTTTTAATACTTCGAAGCATTGTAAAACTCTTACAATTTTAACGTTTCAATTATTGATCGTTCTATATCTGTCTTATTGTTGCTGTGTTCTAATGTTTGCGATGAAACCGGGCAAAAATGTGGTCATGGATAAAGAACCAGACTTACACTTTTGTCTTCTTTTCTTTGGGATTCTGCATTTGGACACAGCTAGCTAAGGAACTGTTCTCTGCAAAGAAGAAAATATCTGAAAACAGTTCAGTAGATCCATCATGGTTTGTTAAATTGGCCAGTTGTGGATCAATAAGTAGCTATCTAAATTCATGTCACCAAGAAAAATTCACCACCTCCCGTCTAACTTAACTAATACATCAGTAGGTCAGACAATCACTGTCATGAAAAATTTAAACTCAAATAACGAGTCAATATTGTGCTCTTACTAAGAGATGCTACGTGAGCCATATTTTAGAAACCCACCTAAAATTCACATTATGCATCACAACTTATGTAGCATATACATGTGAATTAGTTGTTCATTTCTTGCGTTTGAGAATACTGAAGGAAAAGAAATATTTTCCTGAAAGTTGAGAAAATGTGAGAGAAAATTGTTTCTTCAAAAATACATAGGAACCATTTCTCATCTCATTTCTTTGCATTTATTACTCACAATATATTATTTTATTATTTTAATTAACAACTTTCTGGATGATTTTCCATGTATTACCAAACATCGAAATGGAAAGTCATCGGGAAATTTCATTTCCCTTCTATTATTTTCGAAGATTCTTGTATGCACCAAGATACAAGTAAACCAAAAACCATAACACAATCTCAGCCGTTCATTTGATCAAGTTTTTAAATGACACTAACATTGATACTAACATCGTTAAAAGAACTGACACAAAAAAAATATCTAGTAACTATAGTAAAATACAATAAGGTGAATATTCAGTTTATCAAATCAAATTAGGGTAAATATCAAAAGAAATTTTCCTTTTCTTTTTGGTTTAGGGTTTGAGGAACAGAACAAGCTCCGAACCAGTCCACCGCCGGCATACCACTACCAGCACCATAGTTTCGAGTTTCGAACCCCGTTTCTGGGTCTGAAAGTTTCAGAGAAGGGGGATTTGAGCTCGGATAGGACCTCGTCGAAACGACATTGCTTTTGTCCGAGTTGACGTCGCCATTCGATCTACTTGCAGAGTCGTCGGCGGTAGCAGCAATAAACCATTCTACTGAATCAAGAGTCAAACTCTAGCTATGCCCAAAACCCCTGGAGCTCAGAAATTTCAAATTCCCCATAATCATAATCAACTAGCAACAATCAACATCATAATTAGCCGTTTCCGACGATGGAGACGTGTTCGGGAGTTGGATCCAGTGGGAAATTGAAATTGGGTTTGAAGGAAATTGGGGGTGGGGGTGGGGTGAGTGGGGATTGAAAGAGATTGAGATGAAATGGAGAGGGAAGGGGAGATCGGAGGGGAAGGGTGTGGGAGAGATGATGAAGTTAGGCGGGGTTCTCTATCTACATCGTCCTCTTGCCTTTTTCAGTGTTCTGGGTTTATGACATTTTACTGCGGTTTGATTTTTTTTCTGTCTCTAACCATTCGTTTGCTTAATCTCTGTTTGGTTCAAGTTCACCAACGTGCACTGAATCCGTTCCGCACATTTCAATACGTAATTTCTCATCATTTAGCATCATTGTCCGAATTTTAAAATTTGAAAATTTTCTTTTGAAAGACGTTTGTTTTTGTTCTCCATCTTTTCGACATTCAAATATTGAAGCTCACTATCTAGTAGTCCATG
>NC_020495.1:6444713-6475813 GCF_000184155.1 Fragaria vesca subsp. vesca | reverse complement strand
GGGGTGGGGGTGAGTGGGGATTGAAAGAGATTGAGATGAAATGGAGAGGGAAGGGGAGATCGGAGGGGAAGGGGGTGGGAGAGATGATGAAGTTAGGCGGGGTTCTCTATCACATCGTCCTCTTGCCTTTTCCTTTTCAGTGTTTTGGGTTTATGACATTTTACTACGGTTTGAAATTTTTTTTTCTTTCTGTCTCTGACCACCGTTTGCTTAATCTGTTTAGATCCGGTGTACCTCGGTGTACTGAATCCGTTCCGCTTTTTTTTTATAAAAAAAAATAGTTCTTTTATCTTTTTCACAAACTAAACAACGGCTAACTTATACGGAATAAATCAAGCAGTATAAATAGGGATCATGAGAAAACTTGCACCAATATGGAACATTAAACATGTTAGTTTAGAATTGGTGATCTTGTTGGTTAAATTCCATGGGTACAGTTGCCCCCATATTAACTAGTGTTCTTTAATTCTTACCAATGAAAGTAAATGGGAAAAAAGTGAGGGTTGGGTGCAGAGTTGCCGAGCAGGAATTGGTTATGGAATTAAGGAGGAGCAGCAGCCCAGATAATTGACTACTCCCTTGGTGCACGTGGGGAGCTCTGTTCAATGCTTTCCTTTTCAGGGGGGTATGGTAACCCCTCAACAATGGTGAAAGCAAGCCACCCTATCCAGAAAATATTTAAGCTCTCGTTTATTTTACCCACGAAATTAGTTTTATATCATCCTGATTGCATGGTTCCACATGGACCATGCGAGGTCGTATTGGTTTGATCGGAATTGGAAAATTCAAGATATGGTAGAAAACGGTGTGTATGTACGTACTGGAGGATATATGAGCTTTTCCTCCTTGAGACAGATGAAGGTCATGAAGGAATGATATGTTCAAGTACTCGATCATTTTGTTTGCCTATATTTGAGGTAATTCATTGAATATGTTTGTCTTAATTTATCATTTCTCTTTCTTTGAAAGATTCTTTATTAAAATTTCTTTTAGATATTTGATTCTTTGTGCTTCTCTACTCATGAGACTGAGTTTAGATGATCACTACCGCTATATTGATATGAGATCAAAACTCTTTGGAAGGGTTAACATTATTGTTCAGTTTACCAACTAAATTTCAAAATCAATATCTTTGTATATAATGTATGTTAACCATATTAGGTTTATAGCAATTAAGTCGCATAGTCATTTACATCATTCTACATTTTGAGTCCCTATATGTAATCTAATCCTCCATCCAAACACAATATAGCCTCCCCCTCTCTCTCTCTCTCTCTCTCTCGCTCCCGACCGTTTTCTGTAATCCATAGTTTCTATCATCATGGTATCAGAGCTCGTCGTCACGGGTATGTGACTCTGTGTCTTCTGTGCTTCTTCTTTTTGTTTATACGTTTTCAATTTCAATGCTTTCTGTCATGCTTGCATCTCATCCTAAATATGAAATCGATATATGTGGCGATAAGTTATTGGGTGGTCGGACTATTTAGTAACGGGGGGAGCCTACCAAAGACGCTGCCGTCTCTATAGAAAGATGTGCCACGATTGAGATCTTGGGAGGGACCAGAAAAGTGATCAAAGTTAAAGGAGGAGAAGGAGGAGAAAGGTTTAATTAATCCTGTGAGTGAATGACTCTCTGGACACAGCGAGAGGAGGCCGGAATTAACAAGATTGGATATCAAATGTGGGTGCACATGAGTCTTTCTATAACAAGTTGACGACTTTGAACAGAAACATGTGGAGAGGTCTGCCGACTTAGCAACAGTTGGAAACCTGAGCACATGCACATGAGTATGCTCAATCCAAATGCCCCAAATTAATATAAACTGTTTCTGTATATATGCTTTGAGCCTTTGATGTCCAACTCCCAATTCTAGCTTTGATAGAGAAATGACGTCTTGCCTAATGCCTTAAAGGGTCGATTCATGCACCGAATTGACATCAAAATGGATCCTCTCGTCTTTTTTGTTCTTTGCCAACTTCAATCATAGTCGCGAGCTCGAACAACCGCATATGATTCTAGAAATAACTAAAACTTAATGGAACTCGAATTTATTAGAAGTCATAAATTGTCCGCGAAGTCAGAAATTGTCCGCAAAGCCAATCGTCCTAATTCATATACTCGACACTTCTTTACGTTCGGTTGTATTGTTAAATTTTTTTTGTTAAAATAGTCGAAAGAGATTTAGAATGAGACTAACGACAATTAAAAAGTAAACGATCGACTTATAAAATACTTATAAAATACTATAACAAAGTGTCGGAACAAAAATAATGTAGAGATTATTAGCTAATTAAGCAAGCATATCTTTATGTTTGTTTTGACGATTTCTTCATCAATTTTAATTATCTTAAAGAAATCATATATAATCTTCTTGATAGTACAATGAGTTCACTGCTTATTTGTTCGTCACACGCTTTCTGATCTTACAATTTCTTCATCCGATTGATCTTAACACCGGAGAAACTTATGAATCTTAGCAAGAGTATAACGAATACATAGTTCCATACAGCTAACACTACACATATAAGACACACAAAAGTAGAGAGCAATAACAAACAGGGACGCGAAAATCACCATGGTGAAACTAGTAAAACCAACATGAGACCCTTGTTTCATACAAGCATCACTTCCCCGTCGGAATAAAGACTTGGTTCCGGCACTGCAGACTGTAGAGTGATGTGATGGGGAAGATGAATCGAAAGCCGCCCCACCCGTGTAAGGTAAGGAAATTTCGAGCTGCATGATATGATAGGCTTTTTGGAAGGAATCAAATTTTCAGCTCTATCCAAAACACCATGCAGCTGTCTGCTCTTCTCCTCCAGTTGTATTATTTTGTCAGATTTTCTGGTATTGCCAACCCATTCATTCGTTCACTGATTCGAAAATATCATGAAACTGGATCACTGTTTGCACTTTGCTCTTATTTCTTGCTACTTGCTTAGTGCTACATATACATTTTTTGTATTCTTCTCTCTACCACTTACAGCTACAAGTAGCGAGGCTTTGGCTTCTTCTTCCATCAATTTTGGCCAACGTAACACTTTTCTGATTCGAACATGGAAATCCTTGATTGACTATTTTGGTAGTATTTCATTTCCAATACGTGAAACAAACTCAAAACAATGTCATCAAGTAAAGCATCAAACACACGATCGGTTCCTATTTGTATTTTTCTGTTTTTCTTATGGTTGCATTTCACTTTCGTTTTACGAGAAGGATAGGAACAGAATCATTTCTTTTTCTGGGATGATTAATCTCTTTAGAATAATTAGAAGTCGGCTGTTAATTGGAATCAAAGGTTCCTCCCTCTAATTGCCTCCTTAATTCGGAAATCAATCACTGATTAATTTACTGATCGAGCATCTCTAGCTAGGGATGTTATCCTCAAATCACGTATAAATTGATTTGATTAATAAGATAATACCTGAACCAGATAACTGTATGTTCCAACTTCCAAATGCATGAGGAGCTCCCAGTTTAAGCCATGCAGTTGACTTCATTAAGGAATTAGTTGAATAATTGCGATCACTTATGAACGACTCTAGCTTGTGAGGTCAATCAGTTTCTACGATCGAGTCCAACCTGGTTTTGTGAGTTGCTCGAGTTCTCCATGTGAAGCTCTGTCATTTCTTCTCTTTTTTGTTTGCAAACAGACCCGGACCTGATAGAAGTCCAAAGAGTCTGACGACTCAGAGAAGTAAAAGGCCCAGAAAAGAAAATTTTACTGCTCCTCCAATGATGTAAAATACTAATTATATAATAGAAGGGAAAGTTAATGTGAGATGTCAGTCTTTTACAGCAGTTTGTGGAAGGGAAAGAACCCCTTTTATAGAAGAAAAAGGCTCACACAAGTTTATTACGTACAACCGAAATACATATCTAATACAATATTATGAGTAAAAGAAAAAAAAAAAGTAATATTAAAAGTTCATATCATTTAAATCGTTTGTGGATATGCAAATATTTTGGATAGTTGTATTATATTTAACTTTTGAGTTTATAATTTTTATTCTTGAAAATCATAATACAAAAAAAAATTATGGATGTGAACTATAATTCGAGGACCCAAATTTGAGAGTTCGACTCAGGTATAAAAATCTCAGGTCCGGGCCTTGTTTGCAAACCTCAATTGGATTTTGTAGCTAAATAATAAAGATCAAACATGTGGAAATCCATACCTGGAGGCTGGTGTGACAGGTAGTGTCCACTGTCAGTCCTTCAGAGTTGAGGATACAGGTTTGTCCTGACGATGGTGGTGTAGCGTAACCAAGCTCTCACCTAAACTTTTGATAACCAGAAAGATCAAACATGTCAAATCAACCTTAATAGAAATTGTCTGTTTTACTTTAAACTTCAAAAGATCATAATCTAAAATCAAACACATTTTATGAAATCTCACGACTCACGGTATGTTTATTTTTTTCAAATGTCCTATGGTGTGTTTTGTTTTCTCATTTTTACTAGCAGCAAACAAAATATTTAATCTGAAACCGTTCAAATAATTTGACCTCGCTCAAATGTTTATGTTTTCTTTTTTCTCATTTTTATTATTCACTGTGTTTAATATAATTGGATCCCCTAAACCCTTATTTCTGATCCTAATTACTGCATGTACTGCAGAAATGATCTTTTACTATTCAACATATTTTACAGGATCTATAGTACTTGTTATATATTGGAGAATTCAGTATAACTGTTACTATATGCATTTAGACATCTGGGTCATTAAGATTACACTCTCCTCGCTGCGAATAATCAAATTGAAATGCTGCTCTTACTCTGAGTTGGTTTTTGTTAAGTCAGTTCGTAGCGAACTTTGAGCCAAAACATGTGAGATTAATCAATGTTTCGTCGTGCAATTTGGTTTCGATTTCCTGAGATTAGGCCACGTACATAAAGTATTATTCTTAGCTAGCAATCCCATTAATTAAGCATCCTCACAAAACGAATATTATTAACGAAACCCAGAAATCTGTCACATTATATATGGTCTGATACTGATATAGTGATAATGATGATCCGATCATCGTTCATAAGTTGGGTGTTATTAGCTGTCCCAAATTTTCGATTTGGTGGTTGCTAACTTGATGCGGTCGAAGTAGTGTCGTATGATTTAATGGATGATATGACTCTCTTAATAATACAGAAATCCAGGTATATAATTGCACTGCATATGTGCATGTATAATGTTGAGACTTGAGACTTGAGAGAGGCCAGCCAGCTTCAAAATAGACCAGTTTCACGCACCATGTCGATCTAGTGTTTACGTGCGATGCCAACCACCGTTTTTGTAGCCCCAACTCTATTTATGTTTGGCCAATTTCATTGTTTATTTGCTTCATTACTCGACAATACAGGCTACGTGCAATGTAATGAAAATTTTCTAGTTTCTAACTAGCAGTGTACATGGAAACCATTAATCCCCTCTAAATTTATCACTATCGAACCTCACATTTGTAACGTAAGAAAGAATTTAAACAATGTGAGGATCAAACTCTTTCATCACAATCGATAATTTGGTTAAGTTATTTGCAAGACCGGCTCGAATATATCAACAGCTTGATATATAATTTAACTCAAATTCATAGGTGAACTTTTGCCGGAAAAAAACACACTCACTTGGAATCGTGAAACTGGTATATATCAAATATATGGACTAAATTGAATTCTCTAGGGAGGTGTTTGTTTGCCAGGATTAGCACCCGTATAGGACAAAAAAAATGAAAAATATCCAAACAGATGCTTGGTGGTTCAGATTATTCTAGGATAGAAAAATTAAATCATGTCAGTGTAGGATATGAAATCTTGTTGAAGAGATGTTATATACATAATATGTGTAGGATTTCAACGACGATCATATCGTATCTCTTGACCAACCCTCAATTTCTCTCCCCTCTCTCGCCTCAATTTCTCTCGATCAAATCTTGCTTCTCCATCTCCTTCTACATACGCACCACCTCCAATGTCAACGAGATCGTTTTCATGCAGTCAACGAAGACAACCTCCTTCTCCGATCAGTACAGCCCCAAAGACTTCATCCTTTATCTCCTGGGCCCCAGATCCGTCATCATTCTCGTCGACCCGATCCGGCATGATTGGCAATTGAGATCTAGACGCGAAGATCTCTGGTGCTGTAGAAGCCCTCGTCAGAGTAAGAATACGATCGCCATCATTCTAATGGTAAAGTCAGCGACATGGAGCTGCGAAAGGGTTGTGGTCATGGCCAGCACCGACAGAGACGTTGAGGACCTTGGAGTGCATGGTTTTGGAGAAGGGGTGGAAGAAGATGATGAACAATGAACAGAATGTTATTTATCCTATCCTGCCAAAATCTTCTTATCCAAACACGTGAAAAGATTATAACTAATCCAATCTTAATCTAATCTTATCTGGTTAATTATCCTATACTATTCCTATCATGGTTACCAAACATAGCCTAGGTGTTGATATTAGGTCGGGTCTGTATAATGGTCTAAAATCCTTACTTGGGCTATGTTTAACCCCTCATTTCGAAAAATAAAAAAAAAAATTAAGAAGAAAATATTTGCAATATTCCCCTCCACCTCTACTCCTCGACCAAAAAAAAAGTTCTTCAAAATTTCCAGCGAAGATGTGAGAAGAGTGTTTATAACTTTTGTTAGTCGGCCCATGGTTCATCAATGAAATCATATAAGACACTGTCGATTCATTCATATTTTGTTGCTTAACCAGGTATAGTATAGGCTGCTTAACTAACATTTTGTTGAACTCCAATTCAATTGTGCAAGGTCGGGACTCAAATTGAGATATACAATATATATGGGTTGCACAAAAGAGCCCAATAATAAATCATACTGGACTGTTCTTCCTTCTCTCTTAATTAATTAGTAGTTGATTATCTTCTCCATTTTGATTTTGGTATTTTGATCCTTTGCACCAATAGTCATTTGGGCTTGGTAGCAGGTGGCAGACCTAATGTTAATCTAATTACTTTATTCCTCTGTCTCAAACGGTGTATTCGTACATCCTCAATCTACATTGTTTAAGTCACGAATAGGATAATACTTACGTCCGGACTAGTATGTAAGATGTGTCTAAACTCTTTTTCTTATTTACATACTTTTGACAATGTAAATCAAAATCTTAATAGTTTAAAAGTTGGATTAACTAATAAAGATCATCTATGCAAAAATTCAATGTAAATAAAATTCAGCTAATCATGAGACTGCTAACCTTTACCATAACTGTTATTTGTTTAATGTAATCGGCTAAGCAAACAAATTTCTTCACATTCCAGTTATAAATCATAACTGAAATCAGAGAAAAGTCAGAAAACCGATCACAATCGTGTCAAAATTTCTTCACATTATTTTCATTATTGTCCTTTTCTTCTACTAATTTTTAGTAGAATAAGATCTAGCGGAGCTGACACTGAATTCTGATTTTCCTCTATATATATAGAGTGTATAACTGTATTCAAAGAGATTAATGTTTTGCTTCGTGTTATAGTCTTTCCTTATGGTTTAATTAAACGACCTAGCAGTCATAGCTAGTTGAAGATCTAACGGAGTTTATGCTGAAGATTGGTTATGTTCTTTAGTATAAAGAGAGTGCAACTACGTACTGTGAATAGAGAAATAATGCAGTCTCAAGATTTCTTCCCTTATTTCCTTTCTTTCAAATTTCTACAACATGAATCGAAGGTCCAGCAGAGCTTAGTGCAGACTCTTATTTTGTCCAGTGTAAGGAGAGTGTAAAAAAACAAAAAATAATCAGTGAAATCAATATATTGACATAAAATGTCGTTTAATTAAAAGTGCATGCCCATGAAAAAAATGCATTGAATGATCTTAAGTCTAATAAACTATGCCCCTTTAACCTTGCTATAAAAGAATTACTTGTTCCATCTTTTTAAAAGACCAACAACAGAATGAGCTAGAAAATGTTACCAAGTTTTCTAGATGTTTATATGTTTCTTCTTTCTATTTTTTTTCTTCTCAACAGCATGAGTTTGATTGATTGTTGTTTCTTGTTGTTATTGCTAGCTACAAACCTAAAAGTCTCATACGTCCTTTATTTATTTGTTGGTCTAAATTTTGCTACTTAACTAATCAGCAGTAGTTAGCTGCTGCGAATCTTGCCACCATTCTGAAAATTAATGACGAGTTCTACGTCTCATAGCAAGGTTCATACAAAGTGAAGAGCATAGCGATATAATACTGATTCATCATGCATGTAAAACCAGTCTAAGGAAATTAAGGTACTGATTGTCTCCATGTATAATTATATATATAGCTACGAATTAGAAAGATACGTTTTGTGTTTGTCTGGTTTTCTTGTACAGCATAAAGAGGTGGTTGTGAACATATCTTTGTGATTGTGAGGCCGCGTTTGTATGTAATAATATTGAAGCAAATTCCAACTTCCAGCCGCGGTTTGGAGGAGACTGGAGACTGGAGACCGGACCAGATGATGATCTTGACCCATCCGCCCCACTCAGTCGTCAATCGGATTCCTCCGGCCATTTTCTCTGTGTGCTTTGGTCGGGAAGTCAATCCACTTCTTGTTGGGACTTCATTTCGTTTACATGCATATCCTTATTTGGATATATTCTCATCCTATGATTCCAGCGTAGAGTATTAAAGAGTCCTCAAGTATTTGCATGTAATCGTGTTTTTTATTTATTTATTTATTTTTTTAAACGCGGTACATGAAGCTTTTATTGATGATCGATCAAAAATAGATAACAACAAGAAGACGACTCATCCTCACGGGTTACTACGTAAAAATCGAATTATGTAAAACGACCAAGAAAATGTAAATTATCAATCTCTATGTTGTAGAACCCTAGATGAAGCTTCATGATCAAGAAAATAGTAACATGCTAGCAAGGTAGCTTATTCAAAACACCTAAAATTAAGAACTTCTCAGATTGCTTGTAATCGATATTGATTTTCAATTATTTGAATTTTGAAGTTTATTCTTCAAATGTCTTTTCCCCACTTTTCCATAATACTAATTACAAAATTAAGAGCTATTCATTTGACGGTTCAATTTGTATTGTAACTCAGATTATTATAATTTCAATTAGTCATAAGATTATTTTCTCAAGTATTATATCTGCAATTGACTAGCTCCATAGGAAATCATGCATATATAGTACCTTATACGTACGTTATGAATGACTCTGAAAGTGCCCAATACCTTATGCGCGCATAAGCTATTTCTCTTTACAATAATTCAACATGCATGAACATTCTTAGTCCATCTTACTAAATGAATTGATACATTCTCAATTTATAGTGATTGTACGCATCACCTTGTAAAGAAGACATATGCACTAATCGATCAGTTATTCTTTAACAAATAGGATTAATCATCTGTGCTATTAACAATAACATATATAATTACGAAGATCATCAACAACCAATTAAGGGTTCCAATATATAATCTCTTCTTTTCGTTCTCAATCATAGTGACGATGAGATGATGAGAGAAGTAATCATGTATAAATTGCTTGACTTATTGCTTAAGCACTTTCACACCCATGATATAGACTCCAGTACATATCTAGCTTGTAGACCAAAATTATATATAAACTTAATGGAAATGGACCAAATGGCCATAATCAAGGACTACCTAGCTAGCGTTCACAATTATATATACATAGCTTGGCTAATCCAATAATGGATGTTTTTTTTTTCTTCGACTAGGAATCGAATAATCGATGTTGGAAACTACAAGAGGTTTATACTTAAGTTATACCATTAATTTAATTTATATATACCCCGTGTACCGTGTGAAGCCAAACTTGTTAGATTGTAATTCCTTATGCAAAGGTTGAGCTTAATTATCATACTTATTAGTTTGTTAATCAGTACATTTTTGGACGTCAACCACTTGGCCTCGCTCGTATATCGTTCTACGTACACATGGATGACCGACCCAAATTACGCCATTTTATTTAAAGACTAATCACGTACGTAGCCTAGCTAAGTACGTTTGTGATCACCCAAGGAATGTAGAAATTCCCATATATGCCACAGTCAACAGTCGCCCTTCTGCCCCCATTTGATTCTTGTAAGAAACGGTCTTACGTGCATACAACTAATTTAGTAACATTTAGATGCTGGCGTATGTTATAATTAGTGATTAATACTAATTTACCCAACCTAGATAGCTTTAGTTATACATACAAATGTACAAGACTACTACTAGAATATGATTGTCGTTTAAGGAATAGGAACTACGTACTCCAATATGCGTGGTCTAAAGAAAGCAAATGTAGTCGTTCTAAGCAAAGAATTAGACCCAAAGAAAAGTATATACCGAGACCTTCTAGTGCTACTTTAGAAATTAGAACTGTGGCTTCCTTTGGTAAACCCTATGGTACACCGATACTCCATCCCTATGGAGTGTCGGAGTGTCCGACACTCCCGACACACCGATACCGACATGATACACCAAAATATGTGTCCGATACGCCATGTGGCGTGTCAAAAAAAGTTGACTTTTTGGACACGTTAACTGACATTCCACGTCAGCCTGAGACACGCCACATCAGCGTGTATTGACTGGGAAAAAAAAAAAACAAGAACTAAAAGTCTAAAACCTAATCGCAGAGGAAGCCCATTGTTAATATGTTATAATATGCTGCTGTGTCTATGCTGCTGTGCTTATGCTACTGTGTGTCTATGCTGCTGTCTTATGTTGTTTTGCTGGATTATTATGATTAGGATGAGTTCAAGTGCGGTCTCTACTGAATCTAGTGTTGAATCAACTAAGCCTAAAAGATTAGATGCTCCTCTATGGAAGTATGTCACTATTACCAGCGGGTTAGACAAATCTGGAGGAAATGTTGCCTTTACATGCAATTTCTGTGGAGGGAATTTAACAGGTTCACATTCTAAAGTGAAAGCTCATTTGCTTAAAATCAAATGCACTGGGGTGAATACCTCAGTTATGGGGTTTTAGGCAGTTGGTGTTGTTATGGGGTTAGGAAAGTCGGATTTTCATTCAGTTTGATGAATGTGTTGAATTGGATAGAACTATTTGGCAATCATCATTTAGATTAAATATTGACTCTCTTTTATGTTATTTGTTACAATTATGCAATTGCTTAAATTTAAAACATTATTTAAGCAATGTGATGGATTTATTCATATTTGAGCATTTTTTTATTAATTAGAAATATATAAATAAGTAATTATATTTGCCGTGTCCAAGTCGTGTCGAAAATACAATTTTTGAGTTTTGCTGTGTCGCCGTGTCGGTACGTATCATGTCGTTATATTCATGTCCGTGTCCGTGCAACATAGGGTAAACCTTTCTTTAAGAGTGAAATAAGTCTTTCAAAACTCAAAAAGGGTATCGAGCAAAACGTGGATGAAGATCGAATTGGTGATTTATTGGTGTGACGAACAGTAAATCAAAACCAGGGACTGTGTATGTATATATATATATATATATATATATATATATTTTTAGGTAATTTACACGATGAAGTCTGCTACATGTAGTCGTAATGTCATTGTCTCTGTAATCCACGTTCATATATTTTAGTTTGGTTTATTCTCACCAATCCACCGGCCTTATTAGCTCCACCAGCACTGGTTGACAACTATTAACGTCATCATATCTCTCACAAAACCATGTACAAAATAATGAAGAAATTGTCCTTAATTTAGTTCGTAAGTCTTATAATGATTCAAACCATGACAAAGACTACTTATTTGAATCCTAGAAACGCCCCCGAAGAAGTTTAGCAGTCATAGTTACTCCACTTCTGCCACTAAGAAAGATTAGGAAAGATGTAGTTTGTAACTAACAAAAGCCCTAAAGTGATTGGATGCATATCGGTCTGAAGTCAAGTCGGGTGTGTCGGGCAATCACATTTTTTCACTTTCACTTCAAACTACGGCATGCATGCTAATTAAAAATGGGTAACTTTATGATTATACGGTTAGATATAAACACAAAGAGCAAAGTATTCAACTTTCTCCACGCATTTTCATTTCAGCAAGCTACTACATAAAATTGAGGAAAGAATAATATAGATATCTAGCTTTGTAGTAATAAAATTTCAACAACGTACTCACACAAAGAGCGAATTCAAAGTATTTTTTCCGGCTTGTTTTTAATGTCTAATCTAGAAATATATGCAACTTTTTCGTTTTCTATTAAAGTACGGGAAAATCAAATGCATGAAATTGCAAAGTTGAGAAATTATGTTAAAAAGAAGGTGACTTATTCGTTGTGGATTTAATTAAGCCTTTAAGAATCGAATACGAGAAATCAACAAGAACATAACATCATGAGAAGGTGAAAATGGCAAGAAATGGAAGCGCTGAACTCTATTATTGTACAACGCAGTTGACCGGCACTCGGTGCTTGCTTTTCCTACCACCTTCTCAAATTTACAGAGAGCTTTCCTACCACTTTTTACATCAAGTTAGTTTTTTTTTTTTTCCTTTTTCCGATGACATTAAAACTACAACGGAAAACCACGCATAACACCCATTCCTACCTGTTCCAACTGGAACACTGGAAACACAGGAAGGGGTAAGCAAAATAACCAAACCAGGAGAGAAACTTAAGTAAGGCCTAAAGAAAATAATCTGTCTGCAACAATATTTACCTCTTTATGAACGAAACGGGAATAACAGGAACTAAACTGGGATGTCAACCACCGAATATCTTTGTATTTCAACGTCTACAACGTCATATAAAAAATACAATGATTCCAAAAACGATAACGTGTGCGTATATATAAATCTAATCGATCTTAGTCACTGTGTTGATTTGAGACAGCAATACCCGCCGAGTGTCCCTCCTTCCTTTCCATTTTCTTTTTTACTTATCAAAGTTTTTCTCATGCTCGATTGACTTTTCTCTTCTGAAAATCAAACTCCGTGTTTCCAATCCTCTCCGTCTCTCTCTTTTATCCATTCTCACTCCATAGCTTATATATACACTCCTCTATTTTCAAAGCAGAACCACCAAACGCCAATTCTTCCTCCACCACATTCTTTCCATTTCTGACTCAAGTCGCACATTCTATCTTTTTCGAATCTGTTTCATGTACTTGGATTTTTTTGTATCAACTTTGTCCGTTTGGTTGAGTTTCTGATTAGGATTTGAGAAATGGGAAGCCGTCGGGAGGATCAAGAGCTTTCCTCCGACTCTGAGGTGATGGCGAGAACCGAGAGGAAAGCTTTCAGCGGTCCTCTCGGCCCGAGTTCCTCCTCCGGGGCTTGGAGGAGGATTAAGAGCTTGGATAGGAAGAGGACTAGTACCAGCACCGAAAACGATGACGACGAGGCTTACGTCGAGATAACTCTCGACATCCTCGACGACTCGGTGGCCGTGCACAGTGTTCAGGCCGCCGGAGGTGGTGGCCACGAAGATCCTCAGCTTGCCTTGCTGGCCAAGAAGACTCTGGAAGGCAAGAAATCGGCGTCGTTCCGGTCGTCGCTCCTCCGAAGCACGTCGACGCACATACGGCAGGTCTCGCAGGAGCTGAAGCGTCTGGCTTCATTCTCGAAGCGAAACTCCGGCGCCGGCAGACGCATCGACAGGACTAGGTCCGCCACCGCGCATGCGTTGAAGAGCCTCAAGTTCATCACCGCCAAGGCCTCTGCCGCCAACGGCTGGGCCTCGGTCGAGAAACGTTTCGACGACCTCACCGCCAACTCCAATGGCCTCCTCAACTCTTCTCTCTTCGGTGAATGCATAGGTACATAATTATCACTTAATCATAATTAATTAGCTAACCAAATAATCTCCACGTAATTTTGGTTATTAACCAATTAAATTTGGTTTTGATGACGTACGTAGGAATGAACAAGGAGTCTAAGGAGTTCGCCGGCGAGCTTTTCCGGGCGATTGCTCGGAGACGCAACATTAGCGGTGATGCCATCAATAAGGCACAGCTCAGAGAGTTCTGGGAGCAGATTTCTGACGAAAGCTTCGACTCTAGGCTCCAGACTTTCTTTGACATGTACAATTTTTAATGCTTTTTTCTTTTTTCAATTAAGCATCATGTGGTTTTGATCTTAATTTCTAATCTCCAGCAAATCAAGATGTTTTTATATTAGCTAATCGTTTCGATTATTGCTTTCCATGCAGGGTGGATAAAGACGCCGACGGAAGAATCACAGAAGAAGAAGTCAGAGAGGTAGGTGACCCTGGCCGGCTAGTTTGATTTTTTTGTTAATTACAATTGGTCCAATGTAATTAATGTGTTCTTACTTTATGTTAATTGCGCATGGAAATTTGGATGCAGATTATTAGTCTCAGTGCTTCTGCGAACAAACTTTCCAACATTCAGAAGCAAGCTCAGGAATATGCAGCGCTCATTATGGAAGAGCTTGACCCAGACAATGTTGGCTACATTATGGTATGTTTAGCTCCACAAGTACAATTATTAAGTGTTTTATATAAGTCTTTGATTGTCTTGTTTAATTTGACTCGGAAATAATTGATTAACAGGTTGAAAACTTGGAAACTTTGTTGCTGCAAGCTCCGGTGCACCACTCGGTGACGGTAAGCGACAGCCGAGTTCTGAGTCAGCTACTGAGTCAGAAGCTGAAGCCAACGCAAGAAAACAACCCAATTAAAAGATGTTACCATAAGACTAAGTACTTCTTGTTAGATAATTGGAAAAGAGTTTGGGTCTTGATGCTATGGATTAGCATAGTGTCGGCTTTGTTTGTGTACAAGTTTATTCAGTACAAGAATAAGGAAGCATTTGAAGTGATGGGGTATTGTGTTTGCGTCGCCAAAGGTGGAGCAGAGACTTTGAAGTTCAACATGGCGCTGATTTTGTTACCGGTTTGTCGAAACACGATTACTTGGCTGAGAAACAAGACCAAATTGGGGGTGGTAGTCCCGTTCGATGATAATCTGAACTTTCATAAGGTGATTGCAGTAGGAATAATCGTCGGGGTTGGATTACACGCCGGAGCACATTTGACGTGTGATTTTCCGAGGCTGATTCATGCCACGGAAGAACAGTACGAGAGCATGATACCCTACTTCGGTGAAGACCAGCCTGACAATTATTGGTGGTTTGTGAAGGGGGTGGAAGGATTGACTGGGATTGGGATGGTGGTGTTGATGACCATAGCATTCACTTTGGCCACTCCTTGGTTTAGAAGAAACAAGTTAAACTTGCCAAAGCCGCTGAAGAAACTCACAGGTTTCAATGCCTTTTGGTATTCACACCATCTATTTGTTATAGTCTACGCTCTCCTCATACTCCATGGCATTAGACTCTACCTCACTAAGAAATGGTACTACAAAACGGTAAGTTCGAATTCCTCTCCTTCATTTGGCTATAAATTCAATTATTTTGAATAGGTACCTTGTGTTTGTATTATTTCACGTGAATGTACGTATATGAGAGGTTGATGTTGCATTATGATGACAATGACTCTACTTCTGCGGATTTGCAGACATGGATGTATTTGGCAGTGCCGGTTTTCCTCTACGCTTGTGAAAGGCTGATCAGGTTTTTCAGATCAAGCATCAAGCCAGTTAAGATTCTTAAGGTAAAAACTAATTCTTAGTCCAACTTGTTCCGTTACTCTTGTGTAAATCATTAGTGTTGGTGACACATTGTGATATTAAATCATTGAAGGTTGCTGTTTATCCGGGGAATGTGCTTGCATTGCACATGTCTAAGCCGCAAGGCTTCAAATACAAGAGCGGGCAGTACATGTTCGTCAACTGCGCCGCAGTTTCTCCATTCGAATGGTAGGTAACACAAATTTGTTGTTACGGAATTTAGTTCACAACTACACATTGTGGCTATAACTAAACTAATGAACTGAAACAGGCATCCATTTTCGATTACCTCTGCACCGGGAGATGACTACCTAAGCGTCCACATTCGAACACTCGGGGATTGGACTCGGCAGCTCAAGACCGTTTTCTCATCGGTAATTCATCCACATCTGACCTTTAATGTTGCAACTTTTTCTTTTGTAATTTGCATGATCTCACTGTTATATTTTTCTATATGAATTGGTCGCTATAGGTATGTCAGCCTTCAGCTGCTGGTAAAAGCGGGTTACTCAGAGCTGACATGCAAGAAGAAAATAACCCCAGCTTTCCCAAGATCCTAATCGACGGTCCATACGGAGCACCAGCACAAGACTACAAGAAGTACGACGTCGTGTTGCTGGTCGGCCTCGGAATCGGGGCCACGCCCATGGTTAGCATTGTGAAAGACATCATCAACAACATGAATTCCTTGAAGAACAAGGAACTAGACGAGTACGCAGTTTTGGACGATGTACTGGAGAGTGGGAGGGCTGGTAATAATACTAACAACAGCAGCAGCAGTAATGGCAAGAGCAACAAGAGCAATAAAGGGTTCAGGACCCAGAAAGCTTATTACTATTGGGTGACGAGGGAACAAGGCTCGTTTGAATGGTTCAAAGGGATCCTCAATGAGGTGGCTGAGATGGATGAAAAGGGTGTGATTGAGTTGCATAACTACTGCACCAGTGTGTACGAGGAAGGTGACGCTAGGTCAGCACTGATAGCCATGCTTCAGAATCTCCACCATGCCAAGAATGGCGTAGATGTAGTCTCAGGGACGCGCGTCAAATCCCATTTCGCCAAACCCAATTGGCGCCAAGTCTACAAGAAGATCGCACTGCATCATCCTGATAGCCGAGTCGGTAAGTAGCATTGCCAACTTTAAGTTGTCGCCGAAGACATTTTTGCTCTAGTGCAAGGTCCCAGTAAGCAAAATCATTGATCTTTTTTTGTTGCTTTTGTGTATTATAATCTGCAGGTGTGTTTTACTGTGGGGCACCGGCACTAACAAAGGAGCTGAAGCAATTGGCGCTGGACTTTTCTCACAGGACCTCCACCAAGTTCGAGTTTCACAAAGAGAATTTCTAGACGAGCTAGTATTAGATGATGAGGTTTTGTATATGCTTAGATGACCTAATGCCTATGTAACTGAATCAAACAGTTTGGTTTTGGATAGAGATTAAGGATTATTTAGATTAGGGGGGGGGGGGGGAGATTCTTTGTAAATTGTATTGCAGCCAAAGTGGGAAATAAAAGGACCACTCCCCTACTAGGTGGTGGGTGAGTGCCTGCCCACGAGTAGTACCATAATTTGAGGAAGAAGTTTGAGGAAAGTGGCCAAGAAGGAACGGACCCGCCGCAGAGAGTGACCACCAAATAATGGAGATATGGTGATGCTGTGTCATCTTGAAATATCTGTATATCACCACACCAGCAGCCACAGCAAGATAATGTACCCAATTGCATATATTGATTTATATAACAATACACTTCTTTTTTTGTGTTCCTTTGGAGCTTTTTCCACATTTTAGTGAATTCTTTACTATTGTGTATGTCATTTCTTTGATTAAAATGAAGAGCCAAAGCAGATTTGAGTCTCCTTTCTATTACTTGATTTCATTATGCTGATGACATGCTTACAGTTACAAACTTCGAATATGAAGGGAAAGGGGATTGGAGAGAAAGAATGAAATAGGTAGATCACGAGAGTCATAGGAACCTCTTATATTTTACGGATACGGGTACGAGATCGGTATCCAACAAGTTATAATATGTTAATACGTTAAAATCAAAATATGTCAATAGGATACGGTACGTTGATATTTTATTTTATTTTTTTAAATAATAAAAGATTATGCGATATTGTTACGTTGATACTTCATAAACCATTTCGGATATTCCTTTAAACAAACAGAGAACATTTTCACACAAATTGAATTTAGCAAGGCCATGAAACGACCTTGTTAATTACTCCCTCTTGGTTTGAACAAAACATTTTGGTTCCGCATGAGTCTTGACATGCATCTTCTACTAAACAACTAGATCGAGCGTCTTATATATAACTGATTTGACACCCCATACGTCGAAGAATACTATATTTTGTCAATGAGATTTCTGCCGTTGAAGTTGAACAAATATACTACACTTCTGTTCCATGGTCAATTCAAACATGCTCGAGTCTACGATATCACTTCATGCTTAAGTCTTAACCTACCGCCAACATTAACAACCACACTCTTGATATTCATACTGTGTATTACTGTTTGCAACTTTGCATGCGTGAGCAAAATCACTGATCTCAAACCTAACCTAGCTAAAAGCTAGCCACATATCTGATATCTTGAACTGAATATACGCAACCTGTCATAGCGATATCTAGCTAGGTGGTCAATTATTTTTGCATACAGAATCATTTTGAATTGGCAAGCTTAGGCTTATTAGGTGGGAGACAGCATGCAGTGATGCTGCTAGGGGGATGGACTATATATTTTTCAACATGTGGTTGGTATAGATTATGTATTCACGTATACTATAGCAGTATAGCTAGGGGCTGGATTCGTCACGTACATAAGATATATACACAACAACAAGTAAGTTCTAAAATCTCTATTTTTGACATTCATGATTGTCAAGTTTTAAGAGCTAGCTAATTCAATGTTTTTCATTGCTCGCTTGGACCAAAGAACTATGATGCTCACATGCATACTTCGGAACTAATATTTGTATGTATATGTCTATGTATCATATTATGATGAATTGTTCAACTTCCATTTCATGGATCCTAAATCCTAAACCCTAGTAAACATAGTTCGAGAGCATTTCCTTTTTTTTCCTTGGAATAATAACATTTCTATCTTTTCATTGTTTGTATTTAATTTCTATCAATACAACGTACGATGCTCGAGTCTGTACATCATGTTGAAGTCCTTCAAACACTAATTAAACAGATTAGGCCTTTCGAATATGCATGTATATATACACAGCATATGAGAAATCGAAAAGTGGTATTCTGAACCGCGCCATTCGTATATTGCCTATTTGCCTCAGCGATCTAGGTGCAATACAGGAATATAGTCAAATACACTTTTGAATTGTAAGCTTCAAACTTAGCTGGGATCGTATTTTCCTACATGTCCGTTGGTACGATTTTGTATTTCCACATTATGTATACATTTCAAAAGGTAAGATCTTTCTTCTTTCTTTCTTCAAAAGGTAAGATCTAAGATCTATCTTTTTGACATCCTTAACTAATAGAAGTTGTCATTTAGAATTGTCATAAGACTTAATGCTATGATTTTAACTAATTCGTAGCTGACCTAATATTGGCTTACGTAACCCGCAATGTCCTGGCTTTGAGCCAAACACAAGAACCCGAATGCACCATTTATAGCACCAAGCTTTCCTTGATGCTGCTGAAAGTTCTGGTTTACTTCTTGTGTACGTCCTCCAGTCTCCTCTCACTGCAAACGGCTTGCCGCATTGCGACAACCAAACCGCTTCGTGTCGTGCTTCCTCTTGTAAAGTGTCTGCAGAGTCCTTAAGTCTTTCAAGGGCCGTGACCTAGGGTGGTCTATATTTTTTCTAGTACATATATGTTGTTACGGCAGTCCTCTGCCCAACAGTAACATGGAAGACGCAGTATTGATGACGATTATGGCTTCGTTCCCCTCAACGATTCAGGTCCCTTCCTGTACTTGCGAGCCGTGCCCCCACATATGCATCTAATGAAACATTGTGATTTTGGAATAATAGAAGTTCAGTGAAATATAATTGGCTATACAAGCGGAAGTTTAGTTATGTGATTTTTGACACCTTGTTAAAATGGAAGCAGGTCTTATATGTCCTAGTAAATGCATTCCCCCTGCTACCATGATTCCATCCGATCCAAATTCACAAAAGAAACCAGCTAGTTTACTCTGATGATAACTAAGAGCACTTACTATCAGACTATCAATTCTGGAAATACAAAAACCATGTGGAGGATGACAACTGCAAACACAAATCTTTCCATTATATATAAGCATGAATCTAGAGATCGACCCTTAGCTGCAAGATCAGGCACCAAAATTGTCTCTTACCAAATTACATATCATACGAATAACACCACTTCATGCTTAAGTATTAACCTACCCGCCAAACATTAACAATTAACCACTCTTGATATTTATACTGTGTGCATGCGTGAGCAAAACTATGGATCAAACCTAACCTAAAAGTGATATAAATAAAGGTGGCCACATATCTTTAACTGATAATGTATTTACGTATTAGGGGCTGGATTCTTCACATATGGTATATACATTACAACAAGTAAGATATAAACTCTCTATTTTTGACATTCATGACTGTTAAGTTTTAATTAAGAACTAATTCAATGTTTTCCATTGTTCGCTTGGACCCAATAACTATGATGCTCACATACTTCAGAACTAATATCTCTACGCATATTCCTATGTATGAGTATCATATTATGTCTTTGATAATATGGCATCAACCCGAAACGGGCAATATTTCAACTACCATTAACCACAATAATAAAAAAAACTTTCAATCGAGGTTTTGTGTGTATTCAGCACTTGAGCAGGAGTACGTTGCTTTAAATTTTACTAAATTGCCGCATTAAAACACTAGGGTTTAAGTTAGTTATTATTGTAAGCAAATGATATGGGAAGCATGAACATGATAGAAAGAGATTCCGTCAAGCGTTGAAACTCATATGAGATAAGCTAGAATCCAGTAACAATTTGTGGGGGGGGGGGGGGGTGGGATGGGGGAGCAGTACAAAATAACCATAGAGAAACTTCTCTAATATGTGGTTTTTTTATTGATATGAAAGTTCCATGATCCTACACAGAACGTGATGATGGAGCTTTGTTACATTGTAAATTTTAATGTAGTATTCGTAAGTGCACGAATTAATTGCATGTAGAATAAAAATGCAATCACGAGGTTGTTCCTCAATGATTGATTAAAACAACTTACTCTGACAACTATGCTAAACTTAATAAGATGACAAACCGATTTTATGATGTTTTTGGATTGAAACCAGAAAACTAAAGTAATAAAAACTGAAATTAAAGACAAGAGAACAATGAAATATCTAAGAATTGAAAAACAAATTATGAAGATGCTAAATATTGAATCCACCACCTAATACTCCTACCTCATCTTTAGTTGATAGCAATTGACTTTTCTAGATTACATGCTAAAGATTTTCGTACATAAGCATTATTGATCACTAACATACAATTAAAGTTCTTCTAACCAATAAATTTTAATTAACTTATTAATCTCGTATAGAACTCAAGTAGCCAAACTATAATTTACTTCACATTATGATCAGGTTCAAGCAAACATGTTCAACTCCATTAAGCACAAAAGAACTAGGAAATCATGCAAACAAGAATATCGACTATGATCAAATACTTGCATTCTTTAATTCATAACTCTCTAATCACAAAATTAAATAAACTCAATAGCCTCATGTTCTTCAACCAAATAACTAATAAACAAAACCTAAGTCTTATTGAGCCAGAACAAAGATTTTGTATAAAATTATTATTGAAATGGTGATTAAGAGTTTAACATGGCAATCCATTGAATCCAAAAACACATCAACTAAAGAAAAAGAGTAATCATACTAGAGTTTTATCTTAGCCCTAACTAGAAGTTTAGAAATCAATAATCAAAGAAAACATACATGACTAAAAAAATAAATAAAGCATGAAACAGACAATGGAAGAATTATAGAACTTAGGTCCAACAATGGTGAGGCTCTCTCTCTTCTCTTCTTCTGGAAATATTGCTGTGTTATATGTGTCTTTTTTCGTCCTTTGGTTTTTTGCCTTTTATGCCTCTTGAAATCCTCTTTTGTTTGGGCTTTTCAAACTCTCCTTGTCCAACATGGAATAGTTTTCTTCTCTTCAAATAACACAATAGGTTATTATAGTCAATGCAAGAGTAACCTTCCATATATGTAGACACGTTCAACAATCTTCCTTGTAGTGTTAAGATTGATGAACTTGGGTTTTACAAATTGGAATCATGAGGAGATATGCAAAACTCGTCAGAATCTGCCTCCCTGAGTTGCGTTCACTCAAATCTTCATAACTTGCTCTAAAATAATGCAAATATACTTCCGTAAAATTCCTGAGAAATGTAACCGTATATTTCTAATGGTATATGGCTTGCCTCCTAATTCCTTATGAGCATGTACAGTTTATACCTTAAAGTTGACGCACATCAGAGTACTTTCTAGGTAACTCAAGATAAAAGCACGGTTGTTATCCTCTATTTGACTTTTAGCTCCAAAATCTCATTTTCTCCAACTCGACCTACAAAACACAAAAACCAAATAAATGACTCACAATTGACAAAAAATAAGTATAGAATCCTACATTTAAAGGTATAAAAGTGTATGAATTATGAATCTATGAAGCTTATTTATGCATCCATACTTAACACAATGATAATCTAACATTAATGGATGCTAAACCCAAATATAAAGGAAACAAATAACGCTAAATAAAAGAATCATAAAACGAAAAAAAATATTAAAATACGAATAAGATAATTAAGACGACATATTGCCTTTTTTTTCGATGATGACGCGGCTTAAATTCTCGTCCCACATCAAATAAATAATGTAATATAACTCAGGGTAGTTAGGTATTCCATAGGATTTAGGGTTTTATGTGTACAATTAAGTTCTTGATGAAAAGTAGATCCTGTTTTGGAGATTATAGCCGCATTGTTTTGTAATGGTTGCAGTAGGGCTTATGTGTTTTTTTTTCTTACACTAGGGGCACAAAGGCCTAAGAAAAAACAGATAAAAGACTAACTAAAGAACAACAGTGTTCCCAACTAACTTTTGGCCTACTGATACAAAGTTTTGGGAGTGCCTCCATCTTTCACGGAGCAACTCTGAAGGAGAAACCCTAGGGTTTCAACAGCGGCGACATCGCCCCTTTTCTCTATCTTGGGGAGGGGTTGCTGTCTGATCACAACAGGGGCGGTGCAGAGGGCTTCTTGTGCACAGATCGTCAAGGCGACATTAGGTTCTTGCTCTGAAATTAGGTGCAGCGGTTGCGGCGACAACTTTGGTGAGGAGGAAGACCTCTTGATCGCAGTGTTCTCGAGTCTGATCTTTATCAAGGCAGAGGCATTTTGGTTTCGGCTGTGCTCGCGAATCTCTTTAATGGGGCTGTCGATTTGTTCCATCAGCGGTGAATTACCGAAGCCATATCGATTTTACTGTGGTTGTTTGATGGGTGAGGGTGGTTGTGAGTTGTTGGATAGTGTATGTTGCTTGGAGGTGAGCGACGTTGTTTGCAGGCGAGTTCGGCGTGGTTAGGGTTTTGAAAGGTGATTGAGCGTGGCAGCGACAGAGGCCGAGTTGCCTTTTAAGGGTTTCTATGGCAGAAGGTCGGTGGAGACCACCAGACTGAAGGTAGGTGGCTTCGACGATGAGCCCGGTGTTAGAAAATCTAGAGGGGAAGAGGAGAAGTTTGGGCCGCGAGGCTTGGGTTTTCCCTGGCTACAGCAATGGGCCTGGGTGGGCTGGGCCTTAGGGCGTTACTTTTCTTCATTCTTCCTTTTGGATTAACCTGCGTTGAGTTATGGAGGAGTGATAATTTCTAGCCTATATTGGTTTTGAGTGAAGTTGGTTTGCTAGACCGCTGGGTGGAAAGGTACACCATTAGGTCTTAAGCGTCATAGTCACCAGGGCAGTGGCTTCGCTTCAAAGTTGTATAGGTTTAGAAGTTATTTTTATTTGTTTTCTAGTTTATTAATGTCCACCTTTTCAGACCATATATTTGAGGTTGTTTTTTCAACTCATAGTTGGTAGCTGTTTGTATGGTCTTCAGACTATTCTTGTTTGACTGTTATGGTCGTTATGATCTTTGATCAATAAAATTATCTCCTTTACCCTAAAAAAAGAATAACAGTGTTCCCGGTTCTTCTAATTCTAGAAACACCAGTTAAATCATCTAAATAAGCATCAGCAACATGAATGGAAGGATCTTCAAACAAGATGAGGCCAGGAGCATATCAATGCTCATGACGTGTAGGGAGATATTTTCTTTTGCCCTGCCTTTTGGGGTAAGCCAATTCTCTTTCATTTAGTAAAAATGGACTGATTTGCATCCCATTAATATGGCCGCCATATACCACCTACCAGACTTCTAATCTTCTACGTGCATGTAATGCGACAAGATAGTCATTTTGTCTCTTGGTGTGTTCATAAAGGAGTGTGTTTCTCTCTCCTCAAAGATGAAGCTATATAGTTTTCTGTCTCCTATGTTATTGTCTCTGATTTTATTGCTTGCTAAGAAGGACCATCTTCTTCCAGATATGGCTGCTGCAGATAGCCAACATCATTTGGCGTTTATCTTTGTCGTCATAGGTAATATATGTCAATTTTCGAACACGAACGGGTTTTACAATGTCTATCAGTTACGCATTGTTTGTTATCATGCCATCTATACTTCATTTGAATGAGTTCCTTGATTTCTAAATGCTTATACAATTTCGCGTTTCATGACAGGTGATGTGATCTCCTTTATGGTTTACCTAGCCCCAGTGTAAGTAACTGATGATCGAACAACGTATCTCTTCTCTTCAGGTGCATGCATTATGTAGTACAAAAATATAATTTGCTTCAATTTTGTTTACTTCCAGGCCAACATTTTACCGGATTTACAAAAAGAAAACGACTGAGGGTTTCCAATCGCTGCCCTATTTGGTAGCTCTGTTTGGTTCCACGCTTTGGCTCTACTATGGCATAGTAAAGCAAAATATGGTGCTTTTAATCACAATCAACACTTTCGGAAGTGTAATGGAGACTTTGTACATCGCCATGTACATTGTTTATGCAACAAACGCTTCAAGGGTACGTAAATTACATAAAAGTATCGAGTTTGAATATATAGCTTACCTGTTAATATTCCTGTTCTAATTAACGCTGATTTACAATTTCTTAAATTTGATCAAAGTACAGAAATTAACTATCAAGTTATTCGGGTTTATGAACTTGGGACTCTTCTCCTTAATCGTTGTCTGTATAAGCTATGCAGTTCATAGTGAATACCGTGCGTTGGTTCTCGGATGAATCAATGTTGCCGTTACCATCTGTGCATCTGCAGCGCCCTTGAGTATTGTGGTAAGGTCCCTTTATATATCGATAATGTTTTCAAATCTATATATACTAAGTATTACTAAGCAAAATATAGTATTTGTGGCAAGAAACAATTTTCCTATATAGAAGTAATGAATTTCTCTCTTCTAGTTACATAATTATTTACTTAATTAGTGTCCCTTCTGTAAATGCAGGCACAGGTGATCCGCACAGGAAGTGTTGAGTTTATGCCGTTCACCTTATCATTCTTCCTTACCTTGAGTGGCGTGTTGTGGTTCTCTTATGGAATGCTCCTCAAAG
This sequence comes from Fragaria vesca subsp. vesca, assembly GCF_000184155.1. Taxonomy (NCBI): domain Eukaryota; kingdom Viridiplantae; phylum Streptophyta; class Magnoliopsida; order Rosales; family Rosaceae; genus Fragaria; species Fragaria vesca. The sequence goes on along the minus strand of NC_020495.1, from coordinate 6,450,569 downwards.
ATATATTCATAGCAGTAAGCAGTAATTTTGTTATTTCAAAAAAAAAAAGTAGTAATTTTAACCAAAAATTACATTTACATTCCCAGTAATAATTACTTGCAGAATAACAAGATCGCCCTTTGTCTTTTCATATAGCTTCCGAATGGGTTAGGTTTTGTCTTGGGTCTCCTTCAGATGCTGTTCTACGCCATATACAGAAACCGCAAGCAGGTCACAGTTGATCAGCGGAATAAGCTTCCTGCACCGGAGCACGTAACGGATACTGTGATTCTGAGTATAGCAACATCCGAAGTTCAATCGGTGGATGCTAAGCAGTGCTATGATTATGACGGGAAAGATGGAAGCAAGGAGAGTGATGGGGATGAACATGAGAAGTGCGTGGTGGAGATGGTGGATGTTGATGCTTCGGGTGATCTAGCTAGCCTTTAACTGAAATCTGATGAACCATGTGCAGTGTGAGGTCCAAAATAATTACAACCTCTATCTATATGGCATTGTAAATATTGTAATTGGCCATGATTCTAAAATAATTACAGCCTATATATAGCATAGTAACTGTAATTGGTTTTTCCAAAATAATTCTATGATACTATTGCATGTCTCCATCAGATTAATTATGTGTCTATGACTGTAATATGGCGTGATTGTAGGGATATCGCAGAGAGCACTTGTGAGTTGTGAGCTAGGAGAGCAAATAATTAAAACTCTTGAAATTTTACTATGGTGCTTGCTGTTATGTTTGTACCTCGCTCAATTGCACTAAGCAAATGCACTATAGTGAAAGAGGTGAAGAGAAGCTTCTGCTTCTATTTTCAGCTGGCTGGCTTTTAGATTTCAACGTACTGTTCAGATAGAGCATGATATTGAACAATACATCCAGGCCACCATTTTCCAATTAAATGAGCAATGAAGGAAAATCACACAATCAGATGAAAATTCTACTTACCATAATCTACAAAAACAGTGCAGAGACACACAGAGAGGCAAAAATAGATACCCAAATGGCCAGAGTACGTTCAACACTAAATCCGCAAAACTTCTGAAAATACCGGCCACTTGTTTAGCTAATATCAAAGCTTAGCTTCCGGGAAGAAGGGTAATATGGTAGACCAGTTGACAACAGCAAAACCAAAATGAACATTTATCTTAAATCGAGGATCCAGTGCTGCAAGTTACTGCTAAGAATAAGAACATTTTATTCAAATGGAAACTGAAATCCAGTATCCTATTCGACAGTTCTCTAATAAAAATGTAAAGATCGAAACGATCATTTTAATCTAATAATGAAAATATGATTAACCGAGATTGTACATGATTAATTCGATCAAAGTCAAAACCCTAGCTACATACGTACCATTATTCTACTGTTTCTACATGACTACATCTGACTGCTGATACTAATATATATACCAACCAATTTTCTAGCATGGATTTTCATCAGAGGAAATGAGAAACTGATGAGGCTGGAGTTTGGCTCTACAATTCGGACAGAATGACTGCTTCGAAAGCCAGGTATCCGCACACTGGAGGTGGAACGCGTGGTTACAACTTACAACCTGGAATCACCCGCGCCAGTTGCTCCGCTTCGATATCGTCCAGACACAGCGCGCACTCCACCGCCCTGGTTAGCTCTTTCCCGATAGTTTTCGGCAGCTTCTTGAGATCGGAGGCCGAAAAGCCCTTGACCGGTACCGGAGGCGGCTCTGCCTGAGTAGTAGTATATGTGGCGAACCATACCAGACAGCTGTAGAGAACGAACACAGCGAGCATGCCTGCGCAGGGGAGCGAAAGGGCTAAGAAAATGGTTAAGAGCTTAACCATTTTCCTCTGGTTTATGTTTCTGGGCATACAACCATGGAAGGAGGGGAGAGAACTCAAAAGGGTCTTTTTTTTTTTTTTTTTTTTTGTAATAAAAGCTTAAAGGGATTATTAATGAAGGGTTAACTGGTAGCTCAAGCTTAGGTGGTAAAGTGAGCTGGGTTACAGAGAGTAACAACCAGGTTTATGATACTATCCAAAATCCAACGTACAGATGGCAATTGCTGTTATTTATAGACGATTTTTTCTCTATCAATCACAAAATATACTATATATCCAAACTTTTATATTTATAAGTTTTTTTTTTTTTGTATAAATAGAGGACTTAAACATAAATTGGGGGGAAAATGTGCCATGTCTCTCTGTGTCTACCTGTGGTGTATGCTAACAAGTATCTCTCTCCACAAAATTGGCCGTGTTGATCAATCATCATTAGAGTTGTTACACATGGAGCTTTCTTTGCGATCATTGCAGATCAAAACCGTAGGATAAATTTAGCAAGGAATCGGATTAGTTTAAAATTGAGTAAATACATTCTATTCATTTCTAATTCATGATGCTATTTTACTTTGTTTACAAGTTTTAAGCCTCATTTTGATTTATCGAATGCAAGTGAGTATAATCGTTTATGATGCTTCACACTAGCACAAATTCTATTCAACACTGCCAGGGTGGGAAGTGGATTATGTTGATAAAGAGGGTTGTAAACGATACCATAGCCAAATTACTAATAAAGATGGGATTGTTTGAGACTATTTTGATTTTTGAATATGGAAGCAAAGGTGGGATTGTTTCCAACATTTAGATGATTATGAAAAAGCATTATTGGGGCCGAATTCTGCCACATGATAGATAGGGGAAAAGTTTAAAATTCCAGCGAACAAAGATAGCAAACAAAGATAACTGATGCAACAAACGCACCATGTATGTGAAGAGATCTTTCATCTTACTCCGCAGTGAACATTGTAATGGTACACTCCTCTTCCTACGCTAGAGTGCAGGGACGAGAGAGCACACGATATCACCCATAGTGCAGTTTAACTAGTCATGATAACAATCAAAATAGCAGATCATCCAATGGTACAGACTAGCTACAAGCAATCTCGCTAGCATAATATCGATCAATGAGAGAAGATCGAAACACTACATCGAGTTTCAAGGTTTATCTGTTATTACTGGCAGAAAGACCAGTGTCAACTATTGACCCTTTTTCAGGTCCTTGTTATTTGAGTCGTTGCTGTTATTAGAGTCCTGCGAATGCTCGCTGGGGATGGGAGAGGATTCAGTCACTAATTTTTCAGTAGAGTACTTCTTAATTCTCAAGGAAATAAGAATGCTCGATATAATTCCTAACAAAGGGAAAAGGTAAGACCAAACTTTAGATTTCTGGGAGCCAGCGCCTGAAGAAACAGCAGCACCAGCCAAGCTGCCAATCGACGTGTTCTGTAAAATCATCGGCATGCATCCAATAACTGTCGGAAGCAAGAAATCCACAAGAAACCGAACTTTTGTCGCAGCTAGGGCATAGTTTATAATATAGGAAGGCATTGGTGAGAAGCGGGCAAGAAGCACAAATCTCCAACCATCTCGCTCAACTCCTCTGGAAAGTACAGCGAAATACTTGTTCTTTTGTACCCAATCCATTGCTGAAGTTGAACTCTTAAATATCAACCTGAATGTAACAAAAGCATTACAGTACTTCCAAAAGCAATCACAGAAAAACACACAGAAAGTGAAACCTAATCAAACAGAACTCTACTCCCCTGAAAATTGAAGTTGAGTGAATATTGAAGCTTATGGAGTTAGTCACATTATATAAAGAAAGCAGGGTTTAATGAAAAAAAGCTGCCCACAGATTAGTATACCTCTCATCATATTCATGAAACTAAGACTTGAACTTGATTCTAAGTCTGGATCATCATCCTCATCCATCGTATTTACTATGCATTTCACTTAATATAAAGAAAGCAGGGTCGAAGGAGCAATGCTGCTCATATATTAGCCTAGTGCCAATCATATTCATGATACCAAGACTTGTACCTGATTCTAAGTCCGGGTCATCATCCTCATCCATGATATCTATGCATTTCACACTGATTCTGATAGATTAACAATCTCCCTATTTGTCCAAATTAAAATGTATGCATAAGCCCTCATCTAAATATCGCAATTGAAACCTGCCCTTCCCTCAAAAACTAAACAACTCCTATATACTGATGTAATCAATCATTAAACAAACAAAGCCAACAGACTATCACTCTATCTGATCCTCTGTTACAAAACAAAGAACCCTTCACTCTATAACCCTTGCTTTCTCATACTCGTAACACATCCAGCCAAAGAATCACATCTCAGAGACAACTAAGCTCTACCACAAAAGCATAAAGCAGTCCTCAACAACACTACCTATTAAGCTAGCTAACATTACAAAAGGGGATTAGGCTTCATAGTTAGCTTCATCCCACTGAGCTATTATTGATGCTACAAAACCAAACCCCTAACTATTCAGTACCTGCCGATCCAGAATGAGAGGGAAGCGCCGAGGAGCTTGGCAGCGAAGACGCAGAGCACGGCGGGGAAGAACCCAAAGAGCATAGAAGCGGCGGCCTCGAAGAAGACGGCGTAGGGCAAACAGAGAGCGAGAGTGAGAGTGTGGATGGCAACGTAGAGAGGGATTGCCCATATCCCTAACCGATCAGACAACTCAGAAAAGACCTTGATCAAAACGTCCTTGTCCCAACCGTATTGCTTGCTCACTTCCCTCACCGTTCCCACTATCGCCACCGCCACTCCGATCGCCCACCATTTCTTCCCCATTTCGCTTCTCCCTCTCTCTCAATGTCAACTCTCTCGATTCTCCACAGTCGGATCTGGGTTTAAGTATAGTAGGCTTTGGGTTTAACAAACGGCCCACACATCACTTCTTTTTTATTGTGAGATTGTTTTCTTTCAAGCAATGCTGGGTCTGGTAAATTACATAAGTAGACCATCTTATGTGTCGGTTTATGTGACATATACATCGCTCAACCAATAAATGACGGGGTTGTGCCACATCAACTAACATGTAAAATAGATTCTACATGAAAGGATAAAAAATGGTTCACAAAACATTTTAGTCTTTCTTTTCCTTCTATTGTAGTACGAAATGATTTAGGAAAATGGTATGCAGACTTAAAATCCCCAACTAAAACCATACTCTAGTTTCAAGAATATAGCTCAATGATGTACTTCTACAAGTGTTTCGTGACAAAGGTCGTCGATAAGATTATATGTAAATGTTTGTATCTAAAGTTTCTAAGATATAAAAATTTGGTAAACAACCGTTCACTACCAGAAGAAAGGTTTTAGCCGACGAAAATAAAAAAACCAGACTGACGAATTATTTTTTCGTCGGCTAACGTGGACTTTAGCCAACGAAATTTTCCTTCGTCGGCTAATTTAAATTTTCGTCGGCTTTGGCCAACTTTAGACGATGAAATTAAAATTTCGTCGTCTGAATAATTTTTTTCGTCGGCTATAATCTGTGAACTTTAGCCGACGAAATTTTTAAAAGTTTAGCCGACGAAAAATATAATTTTGTCGGCTAAAGTGCCTTATATTTGCAGATCTGGACAACAACTCATCTGGGAAAAAAAAACTATACGTAGAACCTTCAAACGCAAAAAAGTCGTGAAATAAGATATGACCAGAATGGTGAAATACGTCTACGGTTAAAAATCACGGTATTCCGATAAAGTCTCGGTGCAGATAGTTGCGGTCAATGCAATTTACCCTTATTATTCACTATACTGCAGATTTGGCGTTTGGTGTCCGATTGACTATTGTGATATCTTTCTGGAAGCGTAACGGCCCTACAAGTCAAACTCATTTTTATGCTATGACATATGGGCCTTTTTGGCCATCCGAGTCCGTTTAGGGCATCAAAATGTAGTTTTCTTATTTCCGATTAGAGTTGACCGTTTTGATCGAGCCCTTAAAGTTGTCGAATTCAGTTGAATTTTTTACCATAGTAAAGGTCCTAGAGGGAGGGGGGGGGGG
>NC_020495.1:6436219-6442163 GCF_000184155.1 Fragaria vesca subsp. vesca | reverse complement strand
ATTGAAAATAACCACGGATCGCAGATGCATCATATATCCTGAAGCACAATCACATAAGCATATGAGCATAAATCCTAATATTCATAAATCCCAACAACCAATAAGCTCTAAGGTATAACCAACAACTCTTAGGAACAACCAACAACCAGTTCTTCTCCCCCTTTTTGTCAAGGAATGACAAAGGGAAACCATATGTTCAAGGAGACATAAAGAGAGCCGAGAATGAAAAAACCAAACTAAACAAGGTCAGAGCGGTTCAATATAATCACATATACGTATCATCCTCAGCATTATCAACATCATTTGCAGCGTCCTAATCCTCACCATTAAAGGCGGCAAGAAGCATCTCTTATTTGAGCAAATTTTGCTCAAGAGACTTGACATACACATTGAATAGTCATGAAGACTTAGCAATGGGTGTCAACAGGGGATAAGTGAGTAGCAAAGACATCATGATGTCACACTCAAACATTATCTACAAAGAATAGCTTGGTGGAAAGACCTAGATGACCAAGAGACAACTCTCGGAGGGTATATGCGGGATACCAGCAGGTCTTGATATCCTGGAGAAGTATGGTTAAGCACAAAGGAAGATATTTAGATATGATCTAAGCTTAACATCCGAACCAATGTCCTAAGGGGAATCTGCATAAAGACCACACACCCATGTATGGTTAACCCTAAGAAAAGACACTAGGCAATTAACCCATCAACAAACAAATTCACATCAAGAGGAAATGTTTTAAGGTCAATGGAATTCTCATAAACAATCAGCCTCGAAAGAGTAACATGAACTCATAAAAGGCAAAGTGAGAACAAGGAGGGAGAGCTAGGGATATCGAAAGGATCATCCTTACGGGAGACAAGGTGGGTTTGGCATCCCCTATAGCAGCTGAAGCTTTGCATTTGATAATAGGGACATTGACCCAAAATCTGAGTTTAGGCATACACTCCAAACAATAACATCAACAACAACCAACACAATGGTCAGTGCACCTCAGTATGAACTAAAGTGAATGATGATGGAAAGGCTATCAAGGGAGAGTGAAGGTGAAAAGATCAAGGGAGAGTAGAGCAATTAGCATGACATCTAGGCAGCGGAGAAAGCGTCGTGGTATGACGTCAGAGTATGCCACTGAAAACTACAACTCACTCATGCTTGAAACAACTATAGTTCAATCCCTCCAACTCTCATGTCCAACTATCCCACATGAAACAAATCAATGATCAAGGAAAAAAGTCAATATCCTTCTTGGAACAGAAGTGATGCTTCAAATCACATAGGTACAACGCATATGTAATAGGGCACAACCAAACACAAGCAATCTCACACTCAAAACATGCAACACACAAGAAGAACTTCCCTCAATGTTTTGACAACCTCAAAAGGACTAAGATGCAAGTATGTGAATAGCACATATCATCAATATACTCCCCCTAAGAGGGTGTATTACTCCCCCTACGGGTGTACATAATATGAAAGAAGGAACAACTAGATGCAAGTCCTAGGATACCAACCATTATCTTGATCCTAACCAGAAGTTTAAGCACAAGCTCACAAAGTCCTCAATCAAGAGATAAGCAATGACACACTTACACAAGAGTTTTCCAAAAACTTTTGACAACTTTAATTTCAAGAAATATAAGATGTGTGTGTGTACCACTGATTTATCAATTACTCTCCCTAAGAGCGTGCATAGAAAACAAACTTATCTATTTGAAATAAAATGACACACAAGAAATAACGACTAAGCAACCTACTGAGGATACCAATGTCCATTCAGATCCCTGCATATAGACAGTTTGAGCATAAACACACAAAGTAAGACATCAAGATTTCAAATGTCTTAATCACTATGCTAGTCCACATGTATATATGACTGTGAAGAAATCACCATGGTCCATTAAACTTAGTCCAGACATTAGAGTGTGTGTGTGTGAGATAGTTTCTCTTGTGGGTCTTTAGATTAACATCAACTGAGATGAGAGATGATATATCATACAGTCCAGGAGAGCAGAAGTCACATCCATCCTTATAGCACCAAGAACAACATTGTTCAAAATCAGAGGCAATTTTTCCGATTAATTTAATTAGATATTAGTTTAATAGCCAATCTGAAAAATCGTCCTCATAGGTTCATGTAGCAAGAGGGTTGCCATTGACTCCCTAACCAGATGGTCTTGGGGCAATAAGTGTAACAAAGACACTCAATAGGACAACCAACTTGAACTCATAGAAAGATAGAATGCATTTTAGAAATCCTCACTGAGTCATGTATCAAGTGAGAGACCAGCTAGTCCAAGATATGATATGTGAATTACATTTACACTTCAAGATCACCAAACCAGTCTCGTTTCTGCCCACCCTTGTATCGCTCATCACGATCAAGGAATGTATACTTTGAGACTAGCCTATAGTGGAGCAAAGAACTCAACACACCACCTCATCAAACCAACCTCGTTTCTTCCCACCCTTATATCGTTTGTCACAACCAAGGAATGTATACTTTGAGGCTAGTTTGGCATAAATTTTTTTGCATCAACTCATCTCAGTTTATAGCTTTGCACTTTGTAACCCACAAAGTTGACTATGTGAAGCATGTAGTTCCTTAAGTCTTTCAAAGCTTAGCAGACCACAGATGAGAAATAATGATCAATTAGATGCAAACATACATGTGTACAAGAGAGCAACTAAGACAAGTGAAATTTAGACACTCACTTAGGTCAAGATCAGAAACTGTCTAGGGATAGCACATCACATAGGTATCCTGAAAACTATTTCTGGAAAATAAAGACACATATATATATTTTTTCTTTTTGAAGAAGAACTTCTAAGGCTAAAAACTTATGAACAGACACACAAGAGTCTTAAGGGGAGAAACCAATCTCTTTGGCATACACCAATGGCCTTTCGAAGGCATATAAAACAAGGTTGTCAAAAGATTTTGTAAACAATTATGCATATCAATCTTCAACAAGTATAAGCACAATTTAAGCAAGTTATGTTTAGCCCAAAGTTATGATGAAATGATACTTAATATCAACATGTTTAATCTTAGAATACAACACAGCTTTCTTGGAAATATTGGTGACATAAGTATTACCACAAAAACAGGGATAGAATACCTTGCTGGAATCCCTAATCAGCACATATGTGGCTTCATCCACAATAGTTGCATACAACAACTTTCTGCATCCATGGGCTCAGTTTGTGCAGTGAAAGTGGTGGCTTTTTACTATGTCAAGAGATCAAATTTGTTCCCACAAGGAACAACCTCCCAATGTGTCTTTTCTTTCCGTAACATCGTTAACCCAATCCAAGTTAGGGAAACCTGCAATATCAGCATTAGCATCATATGGATAACTAAAACCAAAATCACAAATACCATACATGAATCCAAAGATACGGTTTACCGCCTTCACATTGGATCCCTTGGAGTTTACTAGGTTGTTAGCAAAGAAGCCAACACATAAGGCAATAACATGCCTACTGTTGTGAAGTATAAGAGGCTAACAATCATGCTCTTGAAGTGTGTTTGATCAACATCAATATCCTCCTGATCGACGAAGATCTTACAGCTCATGCCTATCAGATTCAGGATGGCAGTAGATGCTTCCATCCCAAACATTGGAGTGACAGATAAACAATTTATCCTTTTTATACGCAACTTGTAAACACAGAGAGTAACACTGTTTACCATAGAGACTCATCTCAAAATTTTTCAAAGAAGGTGGTAAACACATCCAGCAAGATATCACAAAATAGGGCCAAGCACATGTCATCAACATATACTTGTGCAATTATAATGTGCTTTGAGGTGCCTTTGATAAACATGGTTTTGTCAACTGAACCTCTCACATACCCATTATCAAACAAGTGTGTGGGCAGTCACTCATACAAAACTATAAGAACTTGCTTAAGGTCATAAAGGCCTTGCTAACCTATGCACATGCTCAGGATGGCTGAGACTTTGAAATCCTAGAGCTTTGGATCTAGCAGGAACTAAGTGTCATACAATGCTTATTTCAAAATGGTCCAACACATCTCACAAGGCATGGATATAATCAACATCAAGCAAGGCTCTCATATCAAATATGGACTCTATGATAAATACAAAACCATAAATAAAATATGGTGTGTGTATCATATCAATATGTAGCAAGTAAACACTTAAGGATGACAACACTGCTTACCAATCGAATTGACTTACCCCTGGTTTGTCTAGGCCCATCCACCTTACCAAAATATGTCAAAAGAAGTGTGATCTTTCTGAGTTGATATTTTTCCAGATCTATGGGGTGTCGGGATGGCAAGACTCTCATCCATCCCTGAGTCTGGGAAATCAGATTCAGTCCCCAGGATTTCCTCATTAGATATTCGGTCAACAATGGGTGTATCTCAGACTTGTTTTTGTTCAGACACCACAGAATAACCATGAGAGCATAGAGAAGTCATATATTGCAACATATAATATTTCCTTCACTTTGCATGATCTCTTGTTGTCCACACAATATGTTTTCACATGTAACAAATATGGCTTCTTCCATTTCCAAAGCTCAAAGGGTGGCTTGAATGATTTCAACCTGAAAATCACTCTATCCAAAGAATAGTAGACATTAGAAGCAAACCTCTTCCCAAAAGGAATGAGGGAGATTATAGGCATTTAAGCATAACTCTTCCCAAGTCAACAATGACACAATTTATCTTTTTAACAAACCTATGTTGTTTGGGAGTAATGGAAATAGAAAATTCATGATGTACACCAAATTCCTCACAACAATAATGAAGCATGTTGAAATTTAATGTCATAGTCGAATCTAATACTACCAATATGCAAGCCAACAAAACACTCTCAACAAACCTATGTTGTTTGGGAGTAATGGAAGTAGAAAATTCATGATGTACACCAAATTCCTCACAACAATAATGAAGCATGTTGAAATTTAATGTCATGGTCGAATCTAATACTACCAATATGCAAGCCAACAAAACACTATTCAATTGAAACCCAATTTTTAGCAAGCTGTAATCTTTTCAACACTTTCACCTTTAATAGCTAGGAATCTAACCCAAGTGAAACTTGAAAGAAAAAAAACAACAACAATTACAAGCACATGCTTCCAACCACCAATGCTTTAGTTTCAACAAGTTCAACTAAGTCTATATGCAACAGATCAAACATATTACACATAAGTTAAACATCAAATTAAGAGTGAAGAGAATGAGTCAGCTTACCAATTCTGTAATGCTCATACATACCTGTGAGGATACCAGTGAGCTTAGGTATCCTTGTCGGCTCCTTTCAATGATAGCTTTACAATGACCATATATTTCAATAACACACTCTTCTGTGCCAAAGTTCAAGATAATCCTCATATACCATTGAACGAAAGCACTCTTGAAGAGAAAACTTCTCTTATGCAAAGGTACTATAACATTGGTCATTAGTCCTCACACCTCTTATCATGTCTTTACCTTTACCATAAGGTATCAGACATATAACACTGTCACAACAAACTAACACTCAGGAGATTGACCTCTAACCCTTTTACCAAAAGAAACATCCTTCAGGTCCAGGAGACCAAGAGTGTTAGCTATCCCACAACCAACTCAGCTTTGGCACCAACCCCAAACACAACTTGTCCAAACCTAGATGTGAACCATTTTTGGTCACAGATCATGTGCCTTAAAACAGCCATTGTCCACATACCACCAATCAAAACGACTCGTTGTAAGAACACTAAGTGCAACATTGCACATGGCCATGAACTAAGTCTCTCCAAGACAAATTCTAAGTCTAGAGAAAAAGGCATACATGCCCAACATCTGGGTTTCGTCCAAAAAATGTCAAATGGTTTGGTATAAACTGATATGGCTTTGAAACAACACCGCTCATAAATCTCATTCTAACCCAAGTGGATTTTTCTATGGAATCTGGGTTTA
>NC_020495.1:6427108-6436199 GCF_000184155.1 Fragaria vesca subsp. vesca | reverse complement strand
TAATCACAAAAGGAAGACTTAGAGACTAATGAACAATACAAAGTAAAACCAAAAACCCAACAAAGGGAGAAACCCAACAAAGCAAATGTAGAAACTACATTTTGACAACCACTAAGCAAAGGCTGCCTTGCTCAGTATATATAGGCTGATGGAGTGCTCTAACAAGAGAGAGACACAAGCCAAAGAGATGCCACAAGAGGGCAAGCACGAGGGCCAAAGCAAGGAAGGAGTTTTGGACTTTTGTCTTTGGCCAAACTCTGAAAGGGAGAGGACATACAAAGACAGCTGTTATATTGGTTTGTGTATCACAAACACAGCTGTAGCCTTAGAGCTCTTAAACCATGAGTCACGGGTTGGAACAAAGGCATCAAACCCAAAACTAAATTGACCACAAAGGCAAGATCTTTATATATTCTAGTTGTCAATTTGAAATTCAAATTAGGATCTCCCCCAGACATAGCTCTTATGGAACAAGGGTAAAGAAACTTAAACATAAGACAACAAAACAAAAGATCAAAAAATTGGAAACCCAGATTTTTAGGATGGCAAGTGATACTGCTATCCTCTGTGAAAAACCATGAAATGCATATGCATAATTTTACCTGAGTTCCATGAGATCATGTTGGTTCTTCTACTTCTTCAACTTGTTCTTCAGATGTGGAAGACCAATCTCCCAATTGTTTTAGGCTTCATTGCTTTAGGCTTCATAGGTTGTGTTTTGTTCTATATAAGGATTGCCAACAACCTTTTACCTTCACATAGACATCTTTCGTCATAATGATCATATCTGACGGTCGAATTTTGGTTTGTAAATTTTAGTCATCGGAATCACAACGTGTACTATTTACCATTATTATTCTCTATGTGGAGCTCTATCGTCGAAAAGTAAATGTCTCAAATTTTTTATATGGACAGTTGCGTCTCATCTACATGAGAGTTTTTTGTGTGGAAGGTTTGACCAAACTACGTAATATAGAGGGAGATATGAGCGTTTTCATGTGATAAGTGACGATGGATTAGGATTGACCGTTTCGATCGAGCCTTTAACGTTGTTGGATCCAGTTGAATTTTTTACCACAAACATCTTTCGTCATAATGATCATATCTGACGGTCGAATTTTGGTTTGTGAATTTTAGTCATCGGAATCACAACGTGTCTGATAATGTTGTATAACTTGTTTAGTAGGTTATAGAACTTTGTGAACCAACTCTACATAGGAAGCAAAATTATCAAAAATCTCGTGAAATAAGATGTGTTCAAAATGGTAAAATACGGCTATGGTTCAAAAATCACGTAAATCGGGTAACGTCTCGGTGTCGATAGTAGCGGTCAACCCTATTTACAGTTGTTATTCCCTATGGGGAGCCTTATCGTCGGAAGATAAATGTCTCAAAATTTTATATAGGCGGTTGCGTCTCATCTATGTGAAAGTTTTTCGTGTGGAAGGTTTGACCAAGCTACGTAATATAGAGGGAGATATGAGCGTTTTCATGAATTTATAAACTGTAGCCGATGAGATATTAAAAAAGTCGTCGGCTAAGGTCAAAATTTTTTTTACGGTAAACCAAATTTGGAGGAAAATTTTCAAAGGACTTTAGCCGACGAAAATATATGAAAAGTCGTCGGCTAAAGTCGAAAAATTTTCAAAATTTTCAACCAAAATTTTTTGGCGGTTAACCAAAAATTTTCAAAAGAGTTTAGCCGACGAAAATAAAGAATTTCGTCGGGTAAAGTTCTTTATATAGGAGTTTTACCGGAGGTGGATGGTAAGAAGTCAGAAAATCAGAAAAATGCCGGATTTTCTTCTCGGCCTAGCTTCGCCGTTAAGCCACCGGAGACCGCCACACTTGTCCCAAAAGGTTCGCCGTCGTCTCTACTTCATTGCTGGACAGGTGGTGCATCGAGTGGCGCCGCCGTGAGGGATAAATCGAGCTCCAAAACTCCGCCGGTTCAGATTCGGTGTCGATCGAATTTCTCCTTCCTCAGGTCACCATTTGGTGAGTTCTATATATAGATAAGTTGAGTTTGATTAGTAATACATTCCTCTAGAATTTGGTAGCTCGATTCGGTGTGTGTGAGGAGAATCAAAGATTTGAAGTTTATAGGGTTTAAAATTGGGGATTTTTATATTTTGATTCAATTGACCTGTTTAGGCTTAGAATTAGGCTTCGACTTCTTCTAGAAAGTTGTTCGAAATGTTTAGAGGAAGATTCTATCAAATTTTGGTGGTGATTGGAGGTGGCCGAAAGTTTCTGCAGTTTTTTTTTTCAAAAACCAGCACTTTAGCCGATGATATTTAAATACTGTATTCGTCGGCTATAGTATTTTTAATTTTTTTATAAGGTTTAGCCGACGAATTATGGCATGTTTCGTCGGGTATAGTTATTTTTTAATTTTTTTATAAGGTTTAGCGGACGAATATCTTAATTGTTTTGTCGGCTAAAGTCTGGGAAAACAAACTGACAACATGTTTTTCGTCGGCTAAACTATGGGACTATAGTCGATGACGTCTTCTTTTTTCGTTGGCTAAAGTCATCGCCGACGACCTTTTTCTGACAAAATCTTAGCCGACGAATTAAGCTAAGTGTTTGTCCTAGTAGTGGTTACATACTATCTTTTTTTTTTTTTGAAACATGGACGTGAAGCCTTTAATATTGTAACAAAAAATAACAGTTACTACATGACTTACCCGCAAGAGTAACGATAGAAAAAACCAATGCTAAATAACTTGAAAGCAACTTAAATGAAACTACTATGAAGTTCAATCAAACAGAAAGCAAAACTAAAGAAACAAAAACCATAGTTAAGCAAATGCAACAGGAATGGGCATGCCCTAAACTTGTAAAAGCTGATCATTTAGGAACCATCCTACACAGAGGAGGTTACCTTAGGATCCTCCCTTGCCACCATCTCATACCTTTCATTTGCAAGAGAGCCAGTAGAACGCTCTGACATGCTCCACTTAGGCCCTAAAGCAACAGACCCGAGAAAGAGCCCAATCTAATCCAAGGCAGCTCTAGCCCAAGTTTGTGTTCCTGCCATCGCACACCTCTTTGCCAGGGTAGCCGCCGGCAAGCTATCAACATCCCAGCCACCATTGTTGTCGTCAACAAAGCCACCCGAAAACATAATCACATACCTTAGATTTGGAGTCCATCACCACACAGCGACCACCTTCTCTCCCGTCAGCGTGGCTACCCACACATACCACTCCATCCCAAATCAAAGCCGACTGGAACACAGCCATGGCCCCGAAGACAACACCATAAACCAAAAGGGAGAAGCTGAAACTTCTCCATGCCAGGGATGGTTGACGGGCAAAACCAATCCCACCACCCTCAATAGAACTCCGAGAGGAAGTCAAAGAGGCCACCTCGAGTGCCGATCTCGTTTCGCCACCAAGAACCCCCATGCTAGGGTTTCGAGAGAGAGCGCGCATCTTTTTAAGTGATTGGTTCCAGAAACAAGGATGTTTGTTATATACTATCTTGAAAGGGTGCTGCTAAATGTAGCTACCAAACTCCTTAATAGACCTAGCCCTAGCAAATTATGTTAAATATTCCAAATTTAACCTTGAAGAAACCCAGCGAAAATTATGGCTCAATTCACACACCCAGCAAATTTCTTTCCAGAATAGTATCGAAAAAAAAAAAAAAACTTCTTCCCAGACAAGAGTAACAAGAGTAGATAGAGGGCATTTGAATATTGATAATTATAAACATAATCATCAAAATTAATCCCAATCATAATCGTCATCCATGGTTCCATAGTTTGAGTAAGTTGTTATATTCTAAGTTTTACTTACGAATTGATTGGGAGAGATATGGTTTGGTCAGTCCCGGAGTAGTAGCACGAATGATGGGTGCAAAAAGATTTTTTGATGGGAGAGAGTGGAGGAGAGGAGAGAGTGAGAAGTAGCAATGCCCATAGAGCAGAGTTGCAGAGTGGAAGAAGGTCAAGTAGAAACACTGAGAATTAGAGCTTTACATGTGAAAACCGTTGCTCTCAAATCAAGATTGCCATATCATATAAGAATATGATGCTAATGTAAAAGAACATGATGCTTATTCATGTGAAAAACTCTTTAGTGGATATCATGATTACAAATTAAGCCAAGGTGAAACAATCATGATGGAAGCACTTCTGAGATGAACCTAGATTTGATAAAGAGATGCTACCGTGATGGGTTTTACATTTTAGATGAAGTGTTAGGTGTAGATAGATATAGGGGTAAAACATGAAAGAATGTGATAAAAATGTAAGTGTCGAGTGTAATTAGCAATTTACTAGGTACATTTAGAAGTATTTTGAAAATGCGATACTTTATCAATCGGAATTACTCTTTAAATGAGTCGAGAGCATTATTTTGATGACACGTTTACTTACTTGGAATGAAATTCATCATGAATGAGAGATGAAATGAATGAGAGACGAAATTTAATAATATGTGAAAATTTCAATTCCATTGAGTTGTTTACTTATCACATGGAATTGTAATAGGAATGAAACTAATTGCGATTGATGTTGTTTACTTACCATAGGGACTTACAGTTAAACTAGTACGATTACTAAATTACATTTTAAAAAAGTATGGAAATTTGGGGTTATTATAATTATGTGAGGATACTTTTGGTACAAAGTTCATTCCGGATAGATCATTCCTAAACCCGTTCCTTCTTGGTATTACAAATCCGGGTTATCAAATAATCAATTTCGGGTTTGAATGTGGGACCCACAACAACTCATATTCCACCTTGAGTAAGTAAACACATGAATTTTCTTATCCCGTAATCATTCTCACATATTTAATTATATTCTAAATAAGTAAACATGTCATGAGATGAGATGTTTGAAGCAGTCATCATCATGGGATCTAGAGCACAAAAGGACCCATAGACTTTAAAACAGCTGGTTTGTTTTCAAAATTCCCCTACTTTGAATTCCCATTCTGTTCCAAGTTCCATGTCATTTTCATGAATCACATGGTATAAAATTATAAATGAACTTTGACACCGACATATATCTGATTGCTAAATTATCTTCGAGTCATTTTCATGTCCAATTTCCTTTTAACACGTAAACGTAAACACGTGTGCTTGGTCAAAGAGATAAGAGGAACAGAATAGAATGAACTTTATCCTCCTCATTGCATCGATCCTTGAACGAATAATGTCGACCTTGAACGAGTGATAACAAAGACATTCAAAACGTCCGGTCTGTTCAATTGTTTGAATGAATTGCTTTTTAAAGTACGGGTGGATGAGGTTAGCACCAACAAGAATTGGTGGATGAACTATTCGATCTTTGGATCTATAGAGTATATATATGCGGGAGTGCGCTTTTGGTGACTAACCATTTGTGATTTTGTGATTTCAACCATATACAGTAGTAGTAGGTTTATGTGATATGGATGTAGCACTATTGTTTTCCTATATATATCGATCCGTCTTGTTATGTTGATTTATTTAAATTGATATCTAATTTGATTCAAGTTATAAGTTAATATATTTTATATGTTTCTCTTACATACATTTTTCTTTTTTCTTTTTTAAGAAAACAGAATTAAACTCATATCATTACGATATCTCTGCATCAAGCGATCGAGAAGGATCACAAATCCTCTAAAAAACTGCGTCTGCGTCAGTTAAATTAAGCCATCTCAAGCACACAATGAAGAGAAATAATATATGCTCTTGTAATGTTACTAATACATTGAAATATGTCTTTTGGGATAATATACAATGGAATTTGTATATAATCCCTTTGAGTTTGGTTAGAAATTAAGAGCCTTGCTTGATACCCCATCTTTATAGTTCGAATTGGCCTACCAACAAGATGTTGATCATTTGTAATTCTCTTGTGATGGATCAATTGTATTTTAGCAAGGCTGTGAGGTTGTGTAACACTAAGTCACTAACACCTACCTTTCTTTGACATTTTTGTAAAGAGTATCCAAGACGTGCACTTCGCTAGCTAGCTTGTTTGAGTCAAAGAGAGAGTTTAACCTAGTAACACTAGTATATTTTCATACACAACTAACATGCATACAACTCCTGATGTGACAACTTCGTACCACCCTGCAGCTTAACCAAAAAAGAAGAAAATTCATAACATACATGTATCCCCACAAACTCTCTTTCGTACGTCCTCATTTAGGAAATGATAATGCTAGAGGGTCTTAATAAGACCTAAAATTTATGGTCTTAATCCTATATGGCATGTCATGTCACATAAACACATCATCAATTTAATAAATCATGACATTTCATTTTTAGGTAAAAATACAATCTTAACCTTAATAATTAATGGATGTTACATACTAATATAAAAATTTTCTTACCCTTTTAATATGGATGCGTATATACCAAATTTAATTAATTTATTAATAATAATGACCAAGTTAATAATCATACCAAATTAGGCTTTTATACCATAAATAAATTTCGTAAATTTATTAAAATTTCCTTCTATCTTTGTGAATCAAAATTTAGTTCCATTTTAATATTTTATTTTTACAGTTTAAAATTATGATATCTATATATAAGCTCATATTTTGTATTGGATTTTTAGAATAAAAAAAACAGAAAAATCTCTATCGAATTATGTATTCTGTAATATTACGTATGTGTGTGTATATATATATATACACACTTTATTTTGGACGAATTATATATATGTGAAAAAAATTTCCTAGACGAAATTGTTTTTTTCTTGGACAAATTATATATGTATATGAGTGCGGCTATTGGGACCTCCAAATTTGCTCAGTTTACCTCTCATTCTCTCTACACCTCTTTTTTGCTTTTTAATATAAACATTTTCTCACTAGACCTCATTTCAAATTCCTAACATAACCTTAGTTATTTATTGACATATATTTCAATTAATTACTTACTTTAACTCTTATTCGCTCAATAGACCTCTCATTTATTTTTATTTTGTTTTACCTTTTTGTTTTTGAACATCCATTATCCCTACATTCATTTTCTGATTATTATTTTTTTCATGCAAAAAAATGTTTTATCATGAACTATTCTATATATTTTTTAACTTTTGTTTTTCTCTTTTGTATGTGTTATTTTTTCTCTGTTTTTTATTTTGAATAATTTGATCTCTATTTTATACCTCATAATAAATTATTTTAATAAATACATATTTTCTATAATCAATAGATATATATATTATATATATGTTTTAATAAAAAGAAATTAGAAAACAAAAATATATAAGGAAAATAATAAAGAATGTAATCAATTAATATTGAATTGGAAAGTCTAAATAGAATAAATATAATATTTCTTTTTGTATAATTATTGTCCTTAATATCATTGTATATGAGGATATATATGTCATTTAATAATTAAAAATAGAGTGAGGCTAGTGAGGCAATTAGGTAGGGTCCGTACTAAGCCGCACTCTATGTATATATATATATATATATATATATATATATATATATTTCATAAGAATTCATGTTTTTGAACAAGTATATTCTTAAAAATATATGTATTTTCACACTTTATGCACTACGTCAATTTTGGCTTCAGACGACCTGCCAGGTTGGTCGTCTGAATGTTTTTTCGGCTGTCGTCTATCAAGCAGTCATCTGATAAGCATTCAGTCGACAGACCTCGTTAGACGTCTGATACAACTTCGACGACAGATTGTATATAAGCAATTGTCGTCTATATGCACCTACATTCGTAACAAAATTAAAGTTTCTGTCGTTAGAAAGCTTCTTAACGACATAAAAGTATCGTCGAAACTAAAGTAATACTAAAGATGTGAGCAGCCGTCTCTCGTCTCAAACTTATTCACACGTTACTATTTTGTCGTCTAAATATATCTCAGACGACATACGCCAAACCTCTTCTCTCGACTCAAATGCATTCAAACGTCACTTATCTGTCGTCTGATACTTACCTCAGACGACATACACTATGGTCATCTTTTACTTTAAAACGACATATAAATATCGTTTGAAATATGTAGAGACGTCGATGTCCATGGGGATATCTGTTGTCTGATTTTAATTTGGATGAAAATTTAATAAAGCATTTGCACAACATGATTCAGAAATCTCAAATTCATTCTCATTGCCAAAACCAATCAAATTACAAAGAGTTATTTGTTATAAAGGGACCCATAAGCTATAAAATAAAAAATATATCAAACCAAATAATAGCAACTACAATATGGTGGTGTGCAGAAAGTCCTCCTAAGTCGTAACTGCACTAAGGCACTCTAATACTTTCATCATACTCATCAAACTTCAATATGCACCATTCATTCAAGTGTCACCTGCAACATTGAAGATAGAGAACTTTAGTGAATCAATATGAGTATATGTCAATAAATAATTAAATTTCAGCAATAAGAAGTAAGTAAGATCTGAACATTTATGATGCATTCATGCAAAAAATATTTATGATACAGTACCTACAATATCCAATGCTGGATCTTAACTTAATATGAGTATATGTCAATAAACAATTAAATGTCAGCAATAAGAAGTTAAGTAAGATCTGAACATTATGATGCATTCATGCAAAGAATATTTATGATACAGTACCTACAATATCCAATGTTGGATCTTAACTTGATGAGACCCATGTACTTCTATGACAGTGAATATAAGAACCAAAGTTACATACAGTTAAATTAAATGATGATCATAAAAGCAATAGCAGTAAAATAAACTCACCCAAATAAACCAATGGAGTTGAGGTCGATGATAATAGCAGCAATCATAAAATTACACTAGGCATCCAGGTTATATTATATGCAGAGAAATACCAATATACCACGATTAAGAAATACCTCAATTTTCTAGTCCAGGTCATATTATATGCAGAGAGCAACTAGCAGAGGTCAAAAAGAAGAGGCATCCCACTATATGGCACTGCATATACTTGCATAAAGTCATTAAGACCGACAAGCATTATGGCCAACAAAGCAAGTCCAAAGAAGAACAAATAACTAAAACTCAAAGTCGACCTATCCACCTAAAAAATTAGCAAAGAGGTATATATGCCTGAGCAAGCTAATCTGATGAAGACATAATATTCTGCTAGAGGATCTCATAGTCTA
>NC_020495.1:6395119-6426741 GCF_000184155.1 Fragaria vesca subsp. vesca | reverse complement strand
CAAGTCACAACTCACAAGTACAACTCAATAAGTACAACTTAAGAAAGGAAAGTTGAGCAGATACTGAATTTCAGTATTTTTACCTTCCACTTTGTTTCCACTTTTCCCTATCCAGTATCCTGGCTTTAAAAAGTAGAACACTGACTTCCTCACACCAGATACATTTGGGATGATATTACCGAAGTAGATAGCCAATGCGAACCGGAGGAAGAATGTACGTAGCCGCTAGCCATTCATATATATCATTCTAACAAAGTTCAAATGAATATGTTAGGGAATCAGAGAAATGTATACGTAATGGTTTGGAACTTTGGATAATGAAAATTAATTAATGTGTTTACATAAAATATAGATTATGTTACTAGAAACAAACTCATAACAAAGAGTTTAAGAATCTTGACCTTTGGAGCCTTGTCTGGGTTACATAGCCAACGATATAGATGGAGAAACCAACGGTCGTGGTGGAAGATGAATTCCACAAAACTCAAGTCGACCTATCCTCATTCATAACATTCCACAAAACACATATGCATCAACAAAACAATGAATTGTAAATCGAGCATGTTGGTACCTAATTGGTAACAGCCTTGGCCATGCGAGGGAATTCCTTCCTCATCACAGACTTGTGAACCAAGCTCGCAGGCTTGTTCCTCCTTCTTGGTGATCTCCCAGATCAGCTGTCCTGGAACGGTGGCCATTGGAAACCTAGCAAAACCTAGAGAAGAAAGAGAGAGAAAGAGAGAGATTCCATTCCTCTTCTTCCTCCAATCTCTAAATCCCAATCACCATGTCTCCTAATTCTCAGCGTCTCTCTCACTCCCACACGCCGCCGCCTCCCCTGCAGCTCATCTCCATCAACCCTAAAATCTGGCTAGCCTGCGCCGGCAACTCCGTCACCATCCCCACCCTCCATACTAGGGTTTACTATTTCCCCCAAGGCCACCTTGAACACTCCACCAACTCCGCTTCTTCTCTCCCCTCGTGTTCTCTCCAAGCCTCTCATTCTCTGCCGCATCGCCGCTGTCGACTTCCTCGCCGATCCCACCACCAACGAGATCGTCACCAAGGTCCTCCTCCACCCCGTCCATCCTGGACTCTCCTCTCACCACGGCGTTGTCGTTACGGCGGAGGAAAAAAACCTGGAAAGGTCGAGATTGAGATTGACGTTGGCCAACTTGGCGAGCTCGGGCTTGGCCGCGCGCCTCTTCCGGGTGGTGGCCTTGACGGTGAACATGGTTTGCGAGGGTTTAGAGATTTAGGGTTTGGGAGGTTGAAATTGGGGCAGATCTGGGTCTCCAGATCTAGATGAGAGAAATTGGTTTTAGGGTATTAGATAGAGGAGAGGATTCGATCAATTTGAGAATGTGAAGAGGAGAGAATTTGGTTTTTAGGGAGGAGGAAGAGAGGTTTTGGTTATGTGGGTGAGGAACACTGAGAGAGACAAAAGAGAGTTGAGAAAAGTAAAGAAAAGTATCGGGGGAGTTGAGAGAATGAGAGTTGGTTTTAAGTGTAAAAAAAACTCCTCCAATTATGCCAAAAAAAAAACAGCTTCAGACACATTTAAGTTTCTTCACCATACGACAGTTTTCTGTCGTCTTATAAGTGTAACATTAGGGTACATTTTTCCTTGTTTTTTGAACGACAAACGTATGTCGTCTCAAAAACACGTTAATTTTAACTACTATTGAGTTGCTATTTTCAGACGACACTCTTTTAAATGTCTGTCGTTACAATATTCGGGACGATAGACTAAACGTCTTCTGTCGTCTGAACCCAGTCGTCTGAAGCCAAAAAGGACGTAGTGATGTTACATTCAATCTAAACATGATAAGTGAAAAGGAAAAGAGAAAGAAAATGCTAGAAATATATATTTTTAATTATAAAAGAAAGACAATTTTTTTTTGTCGCTTAAATAAAAAAGACAAAATAATTTAGAACCATTAGATTTTGAAGGATAAAATTGTATTTTTACTTAAGAATGACATGACATAATTTTTTTAATTGGTGATGTGTCTAGGTGATATAACATGTCATCTAAAATTAAAGCCATAAATCTTAGGCCTTATTAAGATCAAAAATAATTTTCTTTTAGGAAATCAAACACCATCAGTCAAGCACTCAATTTAACTTGGCTATCTCGATCAGCTGAGCTAAATCAGCCTAGTTTGAGCGCGCATTCGTGTGTTTAGTGTGAACATACAAATGGTTAGCGATAATGTTGTTTTATGGTGTCAGTGTGATTAGTGGCAACTAAAAGACACAAATCTTTGTCGTACGCAACCCTAATTCTGATTTCTATGAATAAGCTGGGGCTTTGCACATTAACAATAGCAGTTCGTGTGTGTTGGTGGAAGTGAATCTCATAACTTTGAACCTCTCAGTCTTCTGCAATTCGATTCCTCCCTCCTTAGTTGAAAATGAAATACGTTGTTCGAAGAATACTTAATGGTTTATTTGGCCAATGAACGAAGCTCCTTCTCAAACACATCTGGGCTTGTGCCCTAGCTGTAGAAATTTGCTGCAGAATTCTGACGTGCGTATACAATAATGAATATGAATATGTATACATATATATTCAAGGATGCAGGTTTGACTGAGCAGAATGAACCCAGCTGGGACCAATCAAGATCTCTGTATTGTTAATTTATGAAACCAAACAAAAGCTTTGTGATTGGATAGAATATTGAATGAGAATCTCTGAACTGGTTTTGATTTATAAATATGCGATCGATGAAGAACTTGAAGTTGGGAATGGTGGTGTGTGCGTCACGTATGGGATGGGGGTGGTGTTATTGTTAGGCATCTTTGGGGAATGTAATGTGATTGTCACCCTTTCCTTAGACCATGCAACACATGAAGGAAGAAACGTAGGGAAAAAAGAGATATTCTTTTGTTTCCACGCAACAAATTTAGTATTATATCGTCTGAAGCTTAATCTAGTAGAGACTTGCTCCTCCATACGGTCATGCCAGCTGAATGTGATCAATACAAGCGAGTTAAAAGTAATGCATATACGTATAAGCATATTCAATTACAATTGAGTCGGATTGTTTGGAAGCAATAAATAAACTTGTTTATGAAAGGAAAACTTAATTACTTTTGCTAGCAGTGTGCTTGTAAGAATGATGGTTTGCAGCATATAGCTCACTAATTTACGCCTTCTAATAGATACACCAACTTATAGCTTGAAAAAGTTTCACAACCTTCATTTTCACACAAGCATTTGCAAAATTATCTTTCACAATCCTCTCATATACCAGTAAAATTGATATCATTGTGAAGACGTATTGTCTAAATTAGCTAATTATTTCTCTTTTAAGAATGACTCTAAAATGTAAATTGAATTATTCCAATTACTAAATCACTAGCCTTTTACCTGGGCTCACACTTTTCTAATAATGCAAAATTAGGCCAATTGTTTAACATGTGTCCAAAAGCCAATCCTAAAGAAAACCAAAACTAAAAGCATAAACATGAAAAACAAAAAAAACAAAAACTGTGAGATTGAAGTACTTGCTTCCCACCCAAATTGCATACAAACTGATTACTCGAAACAGAAAGAATAGAGGAGATGGTAACTGATATAGTTGCATACAATTACCCAATGAAATTTGGGGTAGCATATACCCGACTACCTTTGATGCTATTCTTTTCCACTTGCTGCACCCCTCTTTCTCCTTGTAGAAGAAGAACAACTACACACAACGACACACACCCATACATAAATTGGATGCATTAAGAAAACAACTGATGATCTTGAGTGAACTTATTCCCCGAATCCTTAACTATCTCATAATTGAGCCACCTCCTTTTGAGACTGGTTTTGTTCTTCTCTTCTGAGTTTGATACTATATGTATTCCAATAATTACCCACGTCGTCTTAGTCTCTAGTTTATGTTGTTTGTGCACCTTGCAGTTATTCTTTCTTTTACATATTACAGATCGTATGCAGTTAACAACGTGTAGTTCTCTTCTTCTTCCGTTTTTATATTATCTTTTGTCTTTTGGGTATTTTACGGTAGTAACCTTCTTTGAATTTTTTTTTCTTCATTAAATCAAAACAAACTTCTTTATCATGGGTAATACGAGTAGATCATAAAAAAGTTTTACCATGACACTAAAGAAAGCACCTGACTTTCTAGCTAATAGTAAAGATATACTCCATAAGAAGGTGTCCGGAAAATATATTTTGCTGACGACTTCATGAATCGCATAGTAACTTGTTTCGTTTATTCAATTAAAATGTTTTCTTCATTTGTATATTTAAATTTTTTATCTTTAATTCATCAATCATTTAATTTTCTTTTGAATATCGATCTTTACGAACATCTTACCTTCACACTTTATATATGTTAGGTATAATGAAAAATAGTCCCATGGTCCGTTATAAACTCGAGGAGGGCTGCAATTGCCTTGGCAACACGGTTACCATGTACAAGGGTTAGCACACAGTCACTGTTAATAGCAGATTTTCCGGTCCAAACATTAAAGAAGAAATCTGTCCTGGATATTACAATCGATGCCTTTGGCATCTTTGATTGTATATGGTCCTCTCCTCTGACTCCAATAAATCTCTGTTCCCCTCGTGCATATATTTGGATAAAGACTCCTCCTCCTCCTCCTCCTCCTCTATTAATCAATCCTGAAGATTTCGTATGCCAAATATTAAACCCACTTTGAGTCTTGGACCACCAAAATTTCAGAAATGAAAGGCGGGATCTGAGAGACGGTTCTTTTTTTAAAATGGGTCTCCTCCCTTAGCTAAGCAAACCCAGCTCCTGGCCTCAATTGGCGTTCGAGAAGACTGTAGCTCTAGTCAAAGTTTCAAAATTTGTGAATAAACTAAAGGTAGATAGATGCTACAAAGTACTATGTGGTTGTTGTTGTTGCCTACAAAAGAAAGCAAAGCTTTACCCGGGTCTCACGCCCATCTCCTCTAGTCCTCTCTACCCTCCTCTCCTCTCAGTCAGTCTTCCTTCCTCTACTCCCTAAAATCCAAGCTCTCTCTTATACTTTATACACACTTCATTCAATATATAAACCCCAAAATACTCTAACCCAATCTTGTTAGATAGCTTTGTATTCAATTCTCAAACCCACCTCCCCTTCCCCTTTCCATAAAATACAGAAACCCTTTTGCCCTCTCATACCAATCTTTCTTCTCACATTGGTGGTTTTCTTGGTGTTGAGCAAAATGGGTGTGAGGTTCTTCACTCTCCAAATGATCCCCATGTGTTTTCATGTCACTAATGTCTCCTCTCGCGTTCAGCTTCAGCCGGACGACGATGAGGAGGAGTACCAACCACCGCGGGCTAAGGTTGGTGCTAAGCGGGCGGTGGCTGGTAATATTAAGGTTGTTAAGTCCGACGGCCTTGTGAAGATTTACGACAAGCCGGTTGATGTATCAGAGCTTATGAGGCAGTTTCCTAAACACCTAGTGTGTGCTTCCGACTCGTTTTACATCGGCCAGAAAATCCCAGCTCTTTCGGAACACGATCAACTCCAGCTCGGCCAAAAGTACTTTCTGCTACCAAAGCACTTGTTCCAGTCCGTGCTCTCCTTCGTCACCATTGCCTCGTTCGCCTCTTCTGGACCGGAATCCGAACCCGAACAGAAGCCCTCGCCGGTTCCCTCCGCCAACTCCAAGAATGCCTTTCTAAGAAAGGCTGCGACTTGCGAGCCGTTTCATATACAGAAATCGGAAACCGGCTGCCTGAGAATACGTGTCTCCGACGAGTTTATATCGCAGTTGTTGGAGGAAGGCACGCTCGGGAACGAAGCTAAAGTCGAGGAAGAAGATGAACATAGTAAGAGTTTTGAGGCAAACAACAAAGTCTGCACCACGCCGCAGTTGAAGAAAGACTACTCACAACTGGTTGGGACAAGACAATGGAAGCCGAGGCTAGAGCCAATTAGAGAGACCCGGGAAACCAAGAGAAGATCAAGACTTTCTTCGTTTGGGATGAGAAGATCAAAGAAGAAATCTCAACCCAATTCATCATCAAAAGCAACAAAGAGTTCAAAGAGTCCAAAGACTGCTACTTCAGTAAAATCTGAGCACCATTCGAAAGCCAAGACTAAGATCAAATCATCGAAGAAATGATGACCCGGTTTTAGTTAGGATTACTTTTAGGAGTTAGGATCGAATTGAAATGAATATATGAATTTTGTACATACATGACTATATTTCCTTCCCCTTAGTTTGAATACAGTTGTTAACTTGTTATTACTTTCTCTTAATCTCCATGCTAAAGGTCTCATCTTTTTGGTTCTGCAAATTATTGGTTTGGATGGATTCCAAATCCAGGTGGATGTTAAACATGAACAGCGGTATTTGTATTTTGTGATGATGGGTTAGGCAGAGAAGAGCTGGATAAGTTGGACTGACTGTCTAGCTTTTGATGGAGAAAGAACAGTGATACCTTTAACATGTTCTGGTTTTCTGCTATTGGAGATTGGGACGATGGAGAAGATGGACAAATTAGCAGTACAAAAAGGTCTTCTTTTCCGTTCAATCTTACACTACGTTTTTTTTTTTTTTGCAGATTAATTAAACATGGATTAATTTGAAATTAACCAATTTTCTAAACAATGGTCAAAATTTGGTGTTGGTGCTTTTTTGGGGTCAAAATTATCCCCTGGATTTTGTTACAGAGACTGGGACTGGTCTTCTGCAACAGTCTGTCCCTTATTTCTGGTGGTTTATTAAATGGTGTGCGCTCTTATATTTGTATTGACCGATCATTTAGGATGAATTTTAGTGGATTTAAATTTATCAATTATTTTTTATTTAACCATCTTAATGACTACTATCTAGATTAGTCACACATATCTCTTTAAATTGTTTTATTTTATTATTGATAAAAAAATAATAATGTGTCACCAATCTAAATGGTGGTAATTAAGATGGTCAAGTAAAAAGTTGTTGACAAATTTGAATCAAATTTTAGTCTTGAGCCCTGTGGGAATTCCCAAATAGAAACTATATGTCAAAGTCAAACTATGAACGATTGGATCATTTAGATAGCATTCAAGCTAAGGTGAAAACTTGAAAGGAAAAAAAAAACATTTGGATTTTGGAAAGGATATGAGAAGATCAAAGTATAATAAAATAAAATGGTAAACTGTGATAAATTTGAAAAAAAAATTAGTAAAAGAAGGCAAAAATGAAAGGGAAACAAAAAGAAAAAATGAAAAATTGTTATAATGTAATGAAAAAAATTTACAAGCATGGTAATAAGAAAATATTAGTAAGAGATGGTAGAAAAACCAAGAAAGAATAGATGAGATAAATGTGGTGTGTTTCATTCATCTTTCACTAACCCCTTTATATAGGGTTGGAAATACTTAGTGACTACTCATATGAAGCTTGGTGGCCACTCTCAAGTAACTTGGCGATCACACATAACTTAGCTTGCTTGATACTCACAAGCTAAGATAGCTTGTTTGGTACAAACTTTCTAGATAATAGTACAACCCAAAATATGTGGACATCCATATTTACAACAAAAACTTAAATGAAACCTACACCTTAGTGGTTCAAACCAATGACTTCTAACATGGGAGACTAAAACTTCAACCAACTCGCATGTTTAAAAATTGCGTCATTGTTGTGTATATTGTAGGTTTTTAGAAGAAATTTTTCTTAGGTTACAGCCCAAGCCTTCTACATAGATACGTCCGTGTCTATACATGTGTAACTTGATGTTTCCATCATCACTTAGCTTATATTAGTTTTTTCCCCAATGCTTTAGTGACACATGTAACGCCCCAAAAACCAAATTGTTAATCTTCAGTCTAAAGTCTAAACCAAATATTAATTACCCTAGAATGATGAGGACGACGAGAGGAAGAAAACCATACTAAAAGAAATCAGATTCGTGGCCAGAAAACCCAGATTTTCTGCGGAGGAGCATAAACTTCTCACCGTCGTTTCTCTTCTTATGGTTGTCAATTGAGAAAACCTTGGCCAGAGGGCTCTTGGCAACGTTGAGACGATTCCATTGGTGGTAGTCAGTCATTGGATGGTGGTCGGATGGCAAGGTAGCGTCGGCGTTCAGTGGTCGGCGTCGAGGCGGTATCAAGAAAGAGAAACTGAGACAGTCTGATTAATTAACCGAGTCAGCCTCCTTAAATACTCACGACCAACATATTTTTCACGAATTCATCGTAACACGTACTTTAATATCAAACTCTAATATCAAGATTTTCACTTTGTAGAAATTTCTGAAAAATATCCTCGAGTACTAACTTAATAACCGGAATTATAAACTAATCCTCGAACGATCTTGATGTAATAAGCTTGATAAATTTTCGGGGTATTACAACATAATACCTCTTTATTGATTTACTAAATCAAACTTTCATTCGCAACCATGTTGATATTGTGTCCCTTCCTATTAGTGACACTATCAAACCGCAGTGACACATACTCATATTACTCTCAACTTAGAGTTATTGGTTTGACAATTTTCATTTTTAAGTTGTTACATTAATTAGAGTATCACTGAGCTTGTAATCTAAACTTTTTTTTAATGAACATAATGTAGCCTCTAAAGTTTCATGTGTGTGTGTTTTTTTTCTTTTTTCATTTTCAACTTTATTTTTTAGAATTTGTTTGTTATACTGATGTGTATCTCATACATACAGCTAAAGAAGAACATGTGCTAGCAGGAGATGGGTGAGGTTAGAGATTTTACCTAGAAATAAAGTTTGTATGAGATACATATCAGTACTACAAAAAAATTTTATCTTCAATACTAACATTTCACTTTTTGAAGTACATAAAACATTATATGTTTATCAAAATTTATGTAGTATACTTAAAGTTCATGAAACATTACATGTTTGTTAAAATTTATGTAGTACACTTGTTGATACGAGGAAAACAATTTACAAAATATCATTTTTGATTCATGTTCTACTCTTCTATTATAGAATTTTATACGATAACAAAGCTCGGCTGCTCACAAAATAGAAACCAGTCCTCGGTGATAACATAGCAAAAATCTTTGTCTTGTTCCACCACCCCTCCTCCACTACCCACAATGCAGAACCAAATTTGATCCCTTTAGCAATGGAAGCCCTTCCATCCCTACAAACCCAGCGTCTCCTCATCAAGGACAACCCAATCAACTGCGCTTCCCAGCAAAGACATTCCCGAAATGTCCAGACACCCAGGAAGGTCGCCTTGGCACACCGAGCGTTCGACGGAATGTCTCACTCAGACACCTACGCTTGGAACAAGCTCATACAAACCCACATTGCGAACAATGACTTCCACTACGCCGTTTCTACTTATGACCAAATGCTCCACCGCGGCGTTCGCCCAGATAGGCACACTCTGCCTCGGGCCTTATCCGCTTCTCGCCTCTCGGATGATCTCTCTCTCGGCAAGCAACTACATTGCCATGCTGTGAAGTTTGGTTGCGCGAATGACCGTTATGTCATTGCTGCTCTGATTGAGCTTTATGGGAGGCTGCAGAGCGCTGACACGGCGAAATGTGTGTTTGATAAGGCTAGTGTGAAGGACTTGGTGTCGTGGACTATGATAGCTAGGTTGTACATTGTGGAAGGTAAGCCGAGAATGGCGCTTGATATGTTTGATGGGATGGTTGAGTCTGGGGCTAAGATGGATGCGGTGGCGCTGGCTACGGCTGCTGGAGCTTGTGGGATGATGAAGTCAATGACTGATGGAGTGAAAGTCCACCGGGTTGCTAAGGAGCAGGGGTTGGAGTTTGATGTGTTGGTGAGCAATAGTCTCTCGAAAATGTACATTGATTGTGGCTGTCTAGAGGATGCTCGAGCAATTTTCGATCAGAGGCCTGCTAAAGATGTCATTTCGTGGACAGAGATGATTCGTGTTTATGTGAAGAAGGGAGGGTTCAATGAGGGACTTAAATTGTTTCGGCAGATGGCTGCAGATGGACTGAAACCGGATCAACTCTCGGTATCTAGCGTCCTCCCGGCCTGTGCAAGAGTGTCTGCCTATAAACAAGGTAAGGAAATTCATGGATACTTGCTCCGAAATGGAATCCATATGAATCTTACTGTCCAGAATGCTCTTATGGACATGTATATCAAATCAGGATTTATTGAATCTGCTTTGAAAATTTTTGCTGGGCTGAAACACAAAGATGTTATTTCATATACTGTGATGATATTGGGGTACAGCTTACATGGACAAGGACCCCTTGGAGTTGATTTATTCCGACAAATGGAGAAAGAATTGAGCATAAAGATTGATGAATTAACATATGCTGCTGTTCTTCATGCTTGTGTTGCTGCACGAATGGTTAAGGAAGGAAAGTGTTACTTCAACTGTATCAAGACACCTACAGTTGCTCATTGTGCTTTGTTAGTAGCTCTTTTATCCCATTCTGGACTCTTTGATGAGGCAAGGAGCTTCATATCAGAGAAAAGAATTGAAGGACATGCTGAGGTACTGAGAGCACTGCTAGATGGCTGTAGGATCCACAAGCAATTGATATTAGGTAAGCGGCTTGCTGAACAGCTCTGTGATTTGGAACCTCTTAATCCTGATAATTATGTGTTACTCTCCAATTTGTATGCGGACAATGAAAAATGGGACACGGTCTTTTCACTGAGAGGAATGATTACAGACATGGGTTTGAAACCGAAGGAAGCTTTTTCTTGGATAGAATTCAGAAACAAAATTCATGTGTTTGGGACGAGAGATGCAGCTCACCCAAGATCAGAGAGACTATACTGGGAGCTGCAGTCTCTGATGAAGAAAATGGAAGATGAAGATATCATACCTGATTTGGATTATAGTCTCCACGATGTTTATGAAGAGCGGGAGTGCATTCAAATTGGGCACAGTGAAATGTTGGCAATTTCTTTTGGTCTCATCAGTTCACAAACTGGAACAACAATACGTGTAACTAAGAACCTCCGGGTGTGTCGCAACTGTCATGCTTCTGCCAAAGCTATATCCAAGATGGTAGGACGAGAAATAATACTCAAGGACCCAAAATGTTTCCACCATTTTAAGGATGGCTATTGTTCATGTGGTGATTTTTGGTGAATAAGCTATTTAGCTTCCTGCGGACCTGCACGGATTCTTGAACTGCCGAGGCAAATGATCCTGGGCGTTTTCTGCTTCTGATGATGTGATAGATGATAGAACTGGGCATCATGTTGATTAGAAACATGGGCATTGGAGCACGATGAAGCTGTAAGGTAAGCCTTTGGAATTAGCAAAGAGTAGTGAGAAGGGTAGAAAAAGGCCGGTTAAGATAGTAGAGAGCTAAATTTTCTTCCAAATGTACCAGAAAAAGTAGCATGCATTCGCCCTCAGATTTTATTGATCATGTGAACCTTCCCAATAAAATTGTATATTACATTCTTTCTATCAAGTTGGGTATGTCCTCAGGATTCACACGATTATGGCATTACATGTTTTCTTGTCTACAAATATAGAAAGCAGGAACAAGCTGATGATCAGTACTTATAATGACAGGGCTATTTGCAAAAATGAGAGAGATAGGAACATGAAGCATTCCAAGACTGGGGATGAAGAACTGTGGGAGAAATGAAGGTCCAAATGGTCCAATTCTGTATGTATAGTGGAACATCTACCTCAAGCACAACGCATCCAAAAAACACATATAGCTAGCAGAAATAGCGATCAGCACAAGCCAATCCATACTCATGTAGTGTTCAAGTAAGTAGAAAAGAAAATCCTGGAAACCTACTAGCAATAAATCCACCCATATAGGCTCTCTCAAAATTTTGCATCATAACCAGACTAGTTATATGGCAAGCTCAAGTTTCCCTTCTGGTAGATCTCCTGCGGAGAGCTGCATCTTCCTTCTCAC
Organism: Fragaria vesca subsp. vesca; assembly: GCF_000184155.1. Taxonomy (NCBI): domain Eukaryota; kingdom Viridiplantae; phylum Streptophyta; class Magnoliopsida; order Rosales; family Rosaceae; genus Fragaria; species Fragaria vesca. The sequence continues at coordinate 6,414,901 of NC_020495.1, read as the reverse complement.
TCTCATCTGCCTTCACCTCGCTGCTTCTGGTTCCCGGATTGGTGGCAGTCTCTGCGGCTGCTCCCCTGTTAGGTTCATGAGCAGCAACCTGCAAAGTGCAGCGCCAAAAGAGTTTACAAGTGTAATGTTCCAGTACGACTACATCAGAAATACAGAGAACTGCAAATATATGGAATGTGTAATAGCATACCGTAGGTTTTTTGCCACCAAAAAGGATTTTGAAGAGAACTGTCAAAAGAATGACCAGGACGGATACAATGACACCAGTTGTGATATTGGGCTGTTTTTCTGCTTTGTCAATAAGATCCTGCATGAGTAGGGCATGATATATACCAATGGTCAACACATTTTGCTAGCTCAACTGAGAAGTGCATTTGCAGGATAACAAAAGATGACTAGACGTGAACTTACAATGATCTTGGGGTTGTATGCATCCAAGAATGAAACACCTGCTATCTTGTAGAGAAGGTCAAATATTATTTTCTGCAAGTATTAGTCCATAAGATTATTAGCTGTGAAGTACCAAAGATTAATACCAATGAAGTAAACTCAAATATAAAGAGGAAGAAGACGACATATTACATGGATGCTGTAAAGTCCAAATGAAAGACCTGCAGCTGCTTCCTCAGCCCTTTGCTTCTCTTTCTCAACCTTGAACTTTGGCTTCCATGTAATTCTCCTATAAGATTTGGCAACCTTCTCACTATCGGCTATTAGAATGTTGTCAAACAAAATGCCATCCTGCATTGTCCAAATTTCAATGCCAATGGCAGCTATGGGCTCAAAGTCGGGCTTATCAGTCTTAAAGTAATGAGGGTTTGGGATTTGTTGAGGTTTCCAGACACTCTTGTAACTGGGATTCTTAATCAGAGGACGGTGCCATTTCCCTTTATAAGCAGGATTTCTCTTCATTGGCCTCTTCCATTTTCCACAACCAGGTGCCAAGGAGCACTTGGGGTTTTCTAGCTTTGGTGGTTCCCATTCACCATCCTCTTCATCATCCCAAACCTCTGGCTTTGTCGCCTCAGGGTCATCAATCTCGTAAGGCTCATCATCCAACCACCCTTGGTTTCACAGCTTCCTCATCTTCAATCTCTATTGGAGCATTTTCATCCCAATAATCAGGCTTTACAGCATTTGGATCAGGAATCGTTGGGCGATCATCCCAATCCGCCGGCTTCTTATCATTTGGATCAGGAATAGTCTTGCTTGGAACCAATGTAGGTTCAAAATCTTGAGCAGAAAGGAACCTTGCTTTCTTCTTCTCCTCCCCGTCCACCAAAATTCTAACCTCACTATCTGCTTTCACTATTGCAGTGTAAACATGGGTGAGTTTGTCATCAGGCACGGTTGGAGTGTTCTTAAGATGGTGCTCAACATACTCTCCACTCCTAGGGTTCTTGTGCTTAAAAATGAAATGAACCCTATTTGTGGTGCTACATTTGTCAGGTCCAAACATAATGGAATAGGGAGAATCGTTATCAAACCCTTCTGGTCTCCACCCAGCCTCCTGTGGCCGGAGATACTTCAAGTATGCACCACCACATTCAAGGCTCTTCTGTAGCCGAACCTCGAACTGCAACACAATAGTTCTACCCTTAAGGCTCACAGCCTCATCTAGCTCTTTCACTAGAGCATACTTCCTCGCTTTCTCACTCACCAGAAGCCCGTAATCATCATGCCCCTCACTCTTTGATAGCTTCCACACACCTAAATCACGGTCACATCAATACACAATTACATACACAAATCACAGTGAAACTAAGATAGCCCTACCTTGATTGATGAGCACAAAACAAATCTATCACGTTACATGCAGCGTAACATGCAAAACGCAATAAGGTGAACCCTAACCTTTGTACTCATCTTTGGCAGAAGCGATCCAGCGGCCTTCGAATGACTCGTTGAAGGGCTCGTGAAAGATCTGGAGATGAACATCGATTGTGTTTCAGAGTAATGAAAGAGAGAGGGAGCGAGAAGAGTGAAAGTGAAAGGAGTGTTACCGCATTGAGGTCATGGTCTTGAGAAGAAGCGTGGATCTGAAAGGCAAAGGAAGCTGCGATGAGAAACAGTAGTACTGGCCGAAGCTCAGTGATCTTAGGCCTCCCTTCCATCAACAGCAAACCGAGAGAAAGATGGGGATCTAGTGATTATGTTAAACACTTCACTCTCTTGGGAGAGAAGGCTTTTAATTTTAGAAACTATTTATTCCCTAGCCAACGAAAACTAGTAACCAAAGGGGTGTGGTCTAGACTCTAGTCTAACCTGGCTTTGGTAAGTCGAACTTACCTTCCACTGTTAAATCTTTTGCAAAAATAGCTTGTGCTGATTTTGGCATAACACTCTTCTGGTGTCATACACATGTAATCTCAGATGCATCGCTAAAGTGTGTAACGAAAAATTGTAAGATTCACCATACCTTGGAGTCCAATTAATGTAAGCATATTTTACCAAAGCAAATTATACAATCTGGGATGGACAGTAAGACTAGAGATAATATGGCAGCATTCAAAGACTAGAGAGAATATGGTAGCATTCAACAAAGGACATGGAAATTTTGAGATCTTCGTGCTAGCTACTTATGTAGTTCATTGCCCATCAAAAAGAGGTTCTATGAGAAACTCTTGCTCTTCAATTCCACATCATCCTGATAGGCGATGCCTTATCAATCCCTTCTCCTCATCCAACACAAAATTGGCACGTGTGAAAATAGCACTAGTAAAGAAGGGGTTCAGATCATAGATTTCATGCTCATTTGCCTGCACAAAGCAAAATAAATGCAGTCAGCTAATGGCAAGTGCTTAATTTGTTCCGAACCAAAGAGATAAAGCCTAGTGCCTAATTTGTATATGCTTGTAAAGAAAGTTTTCGTATCCACTGTTCAAGTTGCATTACCTTGTTCAGCAAATCTGACACTTTAACATCAATATGGGTGAGCCCTAAAGAAGAGCCGGACACGATTTCTTCAAAATGCAATGCATTCCTCACCAGATCTTTGAGAAGAAAGAGGACCAGTTCATGCCTATCTTTCTTGAAAGTGATATGCCTTTTGAAACTCTGCAAATACAAAGCAAATTCTAAAAACCAAATCTTTGAGAATCAACTAATAAAGAACTTCACACTTGTTACCAAGTAGTCTATAGTCTAATACAAATGAGTATAGGAGAATTATCAAAAAATCGTGGTTTTATAAAAGGGATACGATCAGGTGTTTAATCACGCTTAACATAGTTCTGATCTTCAAAAGTTAAAGGCCTATTCAGCCCACATACAGATGTTATTGTACGTCAATTGATTGATCTGTGAGCATTGAAACCAGTAACAAGTACAGAATAATATGAATAGCAAGCTGGCAGCAGTGTGTTTAGAAACACTGATCATGCAAATTACAATGTAAAATTTCCATTGTTATGAGAAGTATTAGTTAAGATCAGAACCGTTCAATGTGGCAACTAGACTTGCCATCAACTCAGTATAACAGAAGCTCCAGAGCAATTTGTAAACACTATTGTGGAAAAAGAAATAAAAAAAGAAAAAGTGTGCCAGTCTTTTGATACCTTCTGTAGAGCTTTCTGCACCCCGAATTTTTGGGTGGAGATGAATGAATCAAGTGCCACACGAATTGCCATGTCCACATCATCTCCGGTAACTTGTTGTCTAAGGTGCATTCTTGCATGTGCTTCAGACATTCGTATCATTGATTCTATGTGCCTTACAGCTATTGGTACACCTTGTCCATGCTAAACAGGGAAAACAAAATAGTAAGCCTCCTATAATAACCTAAAAGCGTCACTCTTCAACAGAGACATGAGAAAAACTAACCGAAGATTCTCGCCGCAGTTCAGCATAAACATTTGAGAGTTTATCCAAATCAGCATCATGCAACCTTGGGAATACATTTAACTTTGCATAAGTCAAGTACTTCTTTAGCAAGTCTTGAGGAAGTATCTGAAAAGAAGGAAAACCAAAGTGAGATTCAGAAAGAGACAAAAGTTCAGAAGCAACAGGATGAGAGACGGAGTAGGATATGGTATTTACATCAGGATCTACTGGACTGGTGGAGGCTTGGATATCTTCTTGAGACTCGTCTAAGGTTATATCATCCATATTGGCTCCCTTGGGTTGTGACTTGAAATGACTATCAACTACAAACTTTGCAAGCATTTCATCAGTGACGGGGTCAACCACATCCTGCATGTTAACAATTTCCACCTGTCAAAAACTGAAGAAAAAAAAATGTGGGAAAGAAGGATAGAGTTCGCTAATTTCTGACCTTCACAACACAAAGGATATCAAAACGAGAGATGATCGGATCTGTCAACTCAACATTTTGTGTAAATGTTTTTGAGGAATCATATCTGGAAAATAGAAATATAGGTTAATTTTATTCATAGAAATCCTAGTTGATGGCTGGATGAGGACAAAAAAAATTGATGGTTTTAAACTGTAATTGCACATTTTAGATATGTATATCAAGTTGTACACTACTCATAATTTATCTACTAACATACCTTCCTCCAACAGGGTTTGCAGCTGCAATGACAGAGCAGCGTGCTTGGAGAGAGGTGACAATCCCAGCTTTCGATATGCTAATACTTTGCTGCTCCATTGCTTCATGAATACTCACCCTAAAATGCAGATGACAAAAAGTAAGAAAAAGGAGAAAGAAATTAATTCTCAAGCATCAAAAGGTGTGTGTGTGTGTGTGTGTGTGTTGGGTGTGGGCGGGCTTGTCAGCTTTCCTACTGGGAGGATTTGCATACCTGTCCTGATCATTCATTTTGTCAAATTCATCAATAAGGCATATTCCCTTGTCTGCTAGAACAAGGGCTCCTCCTTCAAGGGTCCACTCCTTTGTAACAGGATCCTTGTGCACAGCTGCTGTAAGCCCCACAGCAGATGCTCCTTTACCTGTGGTATACACAGCCCTCTGCCCAGTCTTTTCGACATACCTAATGAGAGAAAAGATTTGTACTTTAAACACAAGTTCACCCCGGTACATTCGAATCACATTCAGCCAATGATAGTAGCTCTTACTTAAGAAACTGTGATTTTGCTGTGCCTGGATCACCAAGGAGAAGTACGTTTATATCACCTCGCAATCGGTGTTTTCCCTCAACATTTTTCTCTTGGCCTCCAAACATGGCAAGAGCTATTGCAGTCTTTATGTCCTCATGGCCATAAATAGATGGAGCAATGGACTTGACAATCTGTTGATTTGTAACAACTTTACTTTAATTCATGATAATATATTAGAAGAGGCGTTGACAAAGAGGGTCTAGCTAACAAACCTTTTCCCCGATTCTTGGGTCTTTAGCTAACGCTTCAATCTGTTCTTTGTCTTCCTGAGTAAGTTTGTAAGCAGAAAAGAGGTCTTGCTTCTTTGTGATATAATTTGCTTCAACCACAGTGGCAAATACAGGAAACCCATTCTTTGTATTCAAAGACAGGTCAAAATTATTTGAATAAATACCAGTGACCTCCTGGAATTAACAAAAAAAAATATCAGCAAGCATTCACCAAAACAGGTATAAAGAAAAATCAGCAAGACCAAGAAAAGGAACTTACAATCTCTTCCCCTGGACGAGCACAATCAATTAGATCATTCAATAATATAACCTCCTTGTATCTTGGAAGCCGACCTGCAGGCACTATTCCTGGGCTTTCCTGTAGCGTAAGCTTTTGATAGTTCCTGTATATTGTCTGAATAAGAAGAAAGGATATATTATTAGCTTTGTAATACAAAGAAATTTCTAAGAGAAATGTATGGAAAGGGAAAGAAGCTGATATCCAGTCTCAATTTCTTTTTACAGTGAAAATGTGAAGTGCAAAAGCATTGTACAATTCAATGGTAACTCTCTTTCTTCTCTTCAGATTTTCCACAACACCAGGCCACATGTAGGTTAGTATGACATTTACCTGCTCAATATTGACGGTAAATGGTCCTTTTGATTGACATTCAGGGCAAGAACCAACTTTAACTTCCGAATAAGAATTCTGAAAGAATGGCCCCAAAATTGCTCCACATTTATTGCAATCATACTTTACTTGTTGCAACTGGGGAAACACTCCAGTGCGTCGGGTCACAACCCCTCCGATACGAATCATGGTATTCAAATGAATCTGCCTGCACAGCATTACAGTATGATGAGAATATGTTGAGAAAGAAAAATGAAGGATATATACTGCCGCATAAATGAATCTCCACCATACCTAATGTTACGAATCTGATCATAAACAGGTAAGTTAGTTATGCGAACATAGATCTTTTGATGGATAAGTTTGTAATTGGGGTGTAAATTAAACACAACATTCTTCGCAACATCTTCCATGACTTCCAGGACAGACTGGGGTGCATCAGCCAGCCAAATAGCAATATTGGGATGAACATAGATAAATTGCTTGTAATCAATCTCCAGACTACACTTGTTTGCTGCAAATGCAATAGTGAATTGGTCAATATAGGAAATGATGTAATACTTTCTGTAGCTTACACATCCCTTAAGACAAAAGGAATACTTGACCAGACACAGATAGTCAGTCGAAATGAGCTATGCATTTACCTAACACCATTTCATTAATGAGGCGCACATATTCAATGTCACCATGATCATTCCTCTGATTTGTATAGGTGAGTAGAAACTCTTTGAATTTCTTGGCAATAAATCTTCGTACTTCATCTCTAGTAACCCACTCTCGGAGTGTTCCCTGGACACGATACATGTCAAACCCATCTTCGTCTTCATCATCCTATACACAAAACCCAATAACGGTTATGAGAATTGAGAAACGAGAAAGCTTGATGATGCAGCTTGAGAAATTCACTACAGTAGTTATATAAGCAAAGTGGTAAACCTCGTATTGATCATCAGTCTGATCAGTCATGGGGACATCCTCTCTGGATTGTCCAGGCTGTGATCTTCCAGGTGAACTCGCCATTCCATCGGCATCATCTGCGCTCCTCGGAGGCCTGAAATCAGCCCTGGCCCTCTTCGAAGGCCTGTAGTTGTCCTCATCAGTATCTGCAACATAACATCAACATCATCACCACCACCACCAAACACAGTTTCATACAATTCCAATATCCTAAATGGACCTAATCATATCTCCAAAATTACATTAACACCGGTACCACCGCCATCATCATATCATCATCATTCCATTCCCATTTCCTACTTAAATTCAATTCATCTTTCCTAATTGTACCGAAGCCCAAAATCGACTGCGACAAGAGTTTGACGAGAGTACCTTGGTCATGAAGAAGATGAGGAAGCTTCCGAGAGGCCGGCACGCCGTCGCGCTTATCAAGCTCAAGCTCAGCCGCCCGGCGATCCGCCATGATCTGATCCAAATCCCTCTCGTCCTCAGCCGAGTCATCCAGCCCCACCGACTCATACTGATCCATCTCATCCATTCTCCGGTAGTCACTAAATCCAATTCCCCAAATTCCAGTCAAAATCAATTTCAAATCCCTAAATTCACAAAACACAAAAAATCAAACCACTTACTCCATGTAGTTTCCTTCCAACAGATCCTCCCCCTCCGGCTCCTCTTCAACAAGGAGATCGTCCTCCACGTCATCTTGGAGGATATTGGGATCGACGTCGGCCTCGTCGCCGGAGGAGGAGAAGTTCTCGGAGGTGCGGCTCGTGTGCGGGAGCTGATCGGTGTTGAACCCTGCCGACGTCGGCGAGTCCGGCGTCGACGGAGGGTTGCCGGAGTTATCTGCCATTTCTGAGTTGCTTTCACTCTCGCTTTGTATAGCTGAAACCGGCGGAAGTTGAATAGAGAGATTGGGGATTTAGGGTTTTAAGGGTTTACATTTTTGGCGCGAATCTTTCCCGCTATGTTGGCTCACGTGGGATGCCACATTGCTTTAGTGGCTGGGCCGCTGGGACCATACTCCATATCGGGTTGACCCGAATGTTTGGGCCTGAACTTGGATTCATAAAACAATTTCATGGTCAGGGCGAGTGTGTGGTAATTGACAAGACCGTGCTGCTAAAAGACAGTCATCGGCCATGTTCACCTCCTTACTAAATGATCAAGAAATCATACTCGATAACTCTTAGATTTAAATTTAAGGATAATTTCACATTGTTTATTTGGTCAGGTAATGATCAGTTAAACACATCTTTGGTGTTGAACGCATTTACAACTATATATAAATTCTTTTAGAGTTTACGGATATATGATTGGACATCAATAATAGATGAATATAAATCAATAATAGATGAAAAGTTCGTTGAAATATTAGAGAAATGCTGATATACTGACCATGTTTATGTTGTTTTCGTTATTAATTTGCTTATCCATCACATTGTACGTTTTAAAGATGAACTACAAAATAAAAGTAAGATTCTTACGGGGTTACTTTCTAGCCCATCGCAGTCCTTAATCCAATTGTTTATCATGTGTTACATTTTCCCCTTATTTATTCAGACGTGGTGTTCTGGGTACATAAAATAAATGAATATTAACTCTATTCAGAAATGTTGTTTAAAACAAAAACACAGCCTTTTATAGGAGTCACTTAATTACAAAGCTCCATCACTGTCTTCTTCTCTCATACAGTTCCTTCGTTTCTAAGTAACTTTGTGACCATTAGTTTAGTCTATCCCTCATCCCTAGTTTATGGTCCCGTGTTCGAGGTGTTTGGTTGAAGATATGGAATTCGAGTCCCATGTTTGGGTCCCCATATCAGTTTCATATCAGCGTGACTAATTGCACCAATGATGACTATATATGCTTTCCAAACAAGAGTCACAGATCTGTCATGCATGATGCCATGATGGAATATTGGAATTTAAGCTGATAGCTATTGGAAACTTGTACCAATACCAACATTTTATTCATATTCAGCACCATACATCAGTACCAGTACTAGAAGTAGCTTTGCGCCACGGCCATGTATGCAAATTACAAGGCAACAAATGTCTGAGGAGAAAAAAAGAGAGACAAATGTCGAACAGAAAGAAGAAAGTCAAAGACTAGAAACAAGCCACAGAACCCGCAAGAAGCTTGCTGCTGGAGTTCTAGACAGTAGATAGTAATGTAGGTGGGTTGGATTGAATCCCCCACCCCCCCCCCCCCCCCCCCCCCCAACGATGTATGTAAAATATCTGACTGAGGAAATTGGTTCAGTCTAGGTGCTTCTCTCGAGCATGTCTTTGTACCTCTTGAAGGACTCAAGCTTCTGCAAGCGGATCTGTTTATGAAACCTCGTGATGAACAAGTCCGCAACTTGATCTATCTCATCTTCCAGCTTGAAATCCTGTCCTTGCACTCTTGAATTCTTGACAATATCAACCACAGACCCACCAGCCTTGATGTCATCAAAGTTTTCGTCCTCGTCGAAGAGGCAGTGCCTCAGATCGGGGTACTTGTCATTGTCATCCTCCTCCTCGTCTTCAATGGTGTGCAGGCGGCTCGAGCCAGCGGCATGCGAGTACTGGTTGGCGTAGAGCACAATGGCCCGGTCGTCGTCGCCTTGGTTGCTGTCCTTGTCGTGGTGGCCGAGGAGGTTATGAATCTTGTGGGAGACTGTGTCCATCAAGACCTTCTTGTTCTTGACCAAAGAGAACATTATGAGGCGAGCCTTGGCCGCACTGGTTTTGTTCTTGATCGCCATTGTCTTGGCTTTGGCTATGGAGCTCAGCAAGGTGATGATCTGCTTCAAGAAAACTGAAGCCTTGTTCTTCATGATGAAAACGTACACTGAAAACTTTGAAAAGGAAATTCCCGACTGAAGTGAACGAGAAATTAAAACTCGATTCGAACAAGGAAGGCAAGAAATTAGAGAGATGTAGGAGACGCAATGCTGATGAATAGTGTTTGATTAATGGAAGCTTTGCATGAAGGAAAACAAGAGGCTTTGGGGGGTTTATATAGCAAAAGCAAGAGCAGCTTAGCTTCTGGCTTTTGGGTGTGAAGTGGTGGGGGGAAAGTGCTTCTGTGAAAGCAACAAATATGTATTTGGATACGGAAGCTTCTTTCTTAGCACAGTGGGCACATGCCTTTCATCTTTATTCTGATGAATCCTCGCCGTACACGACTCCAGGACAAACCCTAAAAAGCATGGTGATAGCTGATTATGGGTGCACACAGTATTCTGGGTTTGCTGGTGGGAAAGACGATTGTGCCCTGGAATCATGGCATGCAGGTGGTAAAGGGTTTCTTCTCTGGGTTGGGAGCACATTGTATTAGTTTACCTTTGCCACTAAGGAAAGGTGTGTTAAAAAGGAAATTTGGACCGTTGGCCGGTGAAAGTCGAAGCCAGTACTACTAGCAGTTAAGAGTGAATTTGGACAAGAAAGAAAACAGAGTGAATAATTCTTTGCCTATGTACTAAGCTAAGGTAGTTTCCTGCAGATTAAGTAACACTCCTTTCAACGGTTATATTGTTCATGCCTACTGCCTAATAATCATGTTTGATTGTTTGAACTGTTTCTGTTCGTATATCAGTCCATCCCTCACAAATTCACAATGCACTACTCAATATATATACTCTATACGGTCTATCGATCAAATAGCTAGGTAATCGTCATTTGGAGATAAACAAATCTTGAATCGTTTAGCCATGTTAATCATTGCCAAAATGTTTTCACTATACCATGCCTTCAGCAAAACAGTCAGAAAATTGATCAGACGACGAGCAATGCCTGTCGTCTGAAGGCATAATTGGCATGGTGGTTACCGGTGTGATCGACAGTGAACGCGTTTTGGATCCACTAGATCATGACATCATGTTAATTAACCTACTCGTTAACATTAAGTGGTGTTCTAAGTGTAAAATTTTGGATCCAAGGGAGTCTAATTTGCATTCCATGACATCGATGTTTGAAAACGTTTATTAAGACGAAGGGGGTTTCAGAGGCCAATGACCACTTCCGTCCAAACAGATCATGTTTGATGATACTATTTATCACAATCCAATTCCATAGTCACCTCTTTATACATATATAGATCATAATTCAGTCCTTTTCTTCTTTAATTGAGATCTGGTTTTAGATCATATGCATCTCATATACAAAACATGTAAATATATTCAGAATGACATACATGAATTGATCACTGTTTGTGACTCTAGCTTTTGGTACTCTGGAAAATAATGGAGATGGTAGAATATGCAAAGTTCCAAACTAGCTAGCGAGGCTAGCTTGCAGCTTTTCTTCTTTACTAAGAAAAAGACACAAGACCAGAGAAGCTTTACTGGTTGTCATTCATAATAGGGTTAAAAGCAAATGCCATAGCTTTGATATTTTCCTATAAAATACCACAACTTGAGATTACTATTGCCGCTAACTAATCAGCAAGATTACAACTTCGATCACACTCTATCTTAGTTATCTAACATGAAGTCATCCCTTCAAGTCTGCCTCGTGTTCTGACTGTAATGCCATGCCAAAAATGGCACAATCCTCGTGTGAACTGTAAAATGCAGTTAGAAAATTTTGGAAGCCCTCGGGCTCTAGACTTGGATTAGATAAAAGAGATGAGATCGATCTTTTGTAAGAAAACTCATCGGTATTGGCTAGATCGTATTGCATTATATCATTTATACGTGTAACACTAATGTCAACAACTATGTCCGTAAAGGTTAGTGAGTCAAAGAAAATGGAGACATGACATGATGCCATTGAAACAAATAAAAGCAGAAGCAAAGAATATTGAGAATATGATGAACAAGTGAAGAGATCGAGTATACATAAAAGTTGTTAGAAGTATTAGAGAAGAATAGATCATACATAAAAAAAATGACAAATAAAATATGAATTATAAGTTGATGAATCTTATCCAATTGTACTGAGGTTTTTTATGATTAAAACCTAACATCTTAAAAGTGGTTACGTTAGGACAATACCGATATAATATAATCTACGGACCACGTTTATCGCTGTTTAGCAGAAACAAGCCAAAGTGATCTATAACTCCGTCAGATCAACAGTCTAGGCTAGGAATACATTTCCATAATTATTTTTATCGTTGTATCAAATCAATGGGTCTTGTTGTACAAGGTCATACTCATTAGTTGAGATTATCGTGGTTGAAAGCTCGAAAGTGAACTGGGAATGCGAATGAGTCAGAGGATTGGGTTAAAGACTAGCTTGAGGTGTCGAACAAAATGATTAAGTAATTTTACCGTATTAGTGAGTAGTGACTTGGTCCATTAGATTAATGAAATTACGGTCAAGCATGGAACGTCATCGTGTGCTTCATCAAGGACCATCACCGTGTGGGTACTGTGAGTACAACACAAACGCTACCGTTGATGTTACACTTGATTTAATTAGTATTCTTAGCTAAACTTCTATGCTCAACACTTGTTAAGATTCGAGTTAAGTGACTAGTCATGTTAATTTTATACTGCTTTTTGCTAATGATACGGGGAAGGTTTCATTCAACCCCATTTTTACACATTAGGACGCCATGTAGATAAGGCTAACAACTCAGATATACAAACTTAATGTGCAGTAAGCTTAGTCATTTTACGTAATTCGTGACATGTTATTTATAGGTACATATTTATGTTGTAATTTTGGTAAGACTAAGTTTATCGTAAACATCTTGACAAGACTATGTTGTAGAATTCAAAGGATGATCGATGTGATAGATGTAGGAGTCGTTATCGTATGAAAATGTGTTAAAATTTATAGAAGCAGGACTTGCAAAAAAATTAAGAAAAGATCTGAAACTAAATTTTAAGGGTAGTGACATGGTTGAAGAGATCTCATGGTTGAAAGGCTACGAAGATAAGTGGTTGAGTGCTTGACTTGATCGAGTGTATGGTTGCAGGTCAACATTTGGATTCTATTATTGAAGGGCTTCTTCAAGGTTGTTCCAGAAACGTGAAGAAACAATTTAGGTGGCTACATTTGCAGCCTTAAGACACTGCAGACACAAAATGAACTTCAAATAATCCAAACTCAAAGGGCTTCCAGTATTTACAAACCCAGCTTCCACACCTTAAAATGAATTCTAAAAAGCAACATATTTGGTAAGTGAACTTATAATATCTAGCTCATGAAACCGGGCATGTCATAGGACTGATAGGAATATGAAGATTTAGCACATGATATGTAGCTGTGCTAATACAATAATACAACCCAGCTGAGCAAAACTCAGTAGCATCTGCCATTGGTAGTTGTTTCCGGATCTGGAGCTTGAAGAAGACCACTTCTATTCCCTGGACAATTAGTCCTCCACGGACCCTTATAATCCACCATCCCAACTTGTCCTAACCCTGCAGGGTTGCCACAGAAATTGCAGCCATGATTTGTGAACTCTGATGGATGCCAGTACATAGTCGGAGGTTGAACAAATGGCGAGAATGCTTGATGGTGATGATGATGATGATGACGATGATGATGAGGAGGAAGCGAAAACTGAGTGTTGAGCATTGGAGAAGGGATTGGAATTTTTGGTACAGGACTGGAGACCTCAACTAGTGAAGGATAGAACAGATCACGGGACAGGGATTCTACTTCTAAAGTAGGGTAAAGAGGTTGAACCTGAACTTTATCAGTAGGATCAACAACATTGGTTTTTTCAGATACAACGGAATCAGGAATTCCATTGCTGGTGTTCTTCCTAACTACCTGGTATGAAAAATCCAAGACCCCGTTAGACTTACCATCACTTGTCTTCACTTGATAACTCATAAACCTGACTGCTCCATTGAACTCCTCAATCAACTCCTTAAACCGTACCTGCACTTTGCCAAGGCTCTTCCCCAGAACTGCACCATCATTGCGCATGTCGAACTTGATAAACCAGTGATTCCATTGATCATCAAGAGCTGACATGGCTTTCATATCGAAGCTCATCATGTGATTCCACTCCGGGTTACCATCTCCATCTCTGTCGACTGGCGTTTTCTGGCGCTGCTGTAGATGTTCTTGCTGTTGCTGCTCTTTCTTCAAGTCTTCATTGAAGATGGAGACGTCTGCATAGACGGAAAGCTTCTGGAAGAAATTGAAGGCTTTGAGATCCTGACAGGATATAACCTTCAGTTCTAGAGCACTGCAATCCATCCAAATTTCTAGTTTGTTTCAGCTGTGCTTAACAGAAGAAGCAGAGAGGAAGCAGAGATTTCTTTTGGCTTGTAAGCGTAGATTAAACGCGTTACTACGTACGGAGCAAGTATTGAAAATAGAAGCTTATGTTACCAATAAATCAAAACACAAAGGAGGAGACAAATGAGGTCTGGGTTTGCATCATTGACCAGTAGTTGTGACTAGTGAGTATCCGATAAAGACGGCAAAGACTTGCAAATCCTCAAAAAGAATCTGAGTTTATTGGGCCTAAATAATGACGCTCAAGAAAGCATAGCTACAAATTCACTGTATCAGCTAGAAAAAAATAATTCAAATACTGCAGTAGGGACAATCAAACCCATAATCAATCTCAGTGAAAGAAACCATTCATTGTCTGTAAAGCTTTCTAAACCATTCATTGTTTGGTAACTGTTTCAAACAATGAATCTACAAACCAATCAAACTATTGTTTGAAAAACATTATAACTGGCACAATGCAGAAATACAAAAATTGTAAACCGTGAAAATCTAAAGTCAACCTCAGTGAGTTTTGTTCTTCTTCTGGCCTTGAGCCTGTACTGCTGCACAGATCCTCTTCCAACTCCGGATTGAAATGAGCGTAGGTATAACGATCCAGGACGCATTGGCAGCAATGTAGTATGCGTTGTAGTAAAATGGACTTGCAGCAAAGTGGTCACCTTCCAAGAGGGCTGTAATGAAATATACAGCGGTTCCGTAGAGCTGCCCCAAAGAAATAGCGAGCTGGAGCACGTAGCTATATGACTTGCCTTTAGCTATTGCATACCTGGAAAGAATCAGAAAACAACAGCATAGCAGAAACGTTAGCATTGAGAAACGAGAAGATCATTACTTGCACATAGTTTTGCTTTTGTGGACTGAAATTCACAAAGCATTTTATTTTGATATTACAACATGAAACTTCAAATAGTCCTACTCAAATCTTACACTGCAAGAAGGCAAGCCGGACCCTCTATAACTGCAGTTAATCCTTCTACAGCAACAACTCCTGCATCCCTAAATGCGTATCTTGAATCACCTTTGCTGTATTCTTTCCCTGCCAATTTTTATCTATATCAGTACAGATATCTAACCAAGTAAAAGTCATAGCAATTCTAAAGTCACCAAAAGTACAGCATTATGCTGATTGTCCTAAATAGAGGGGACAATATGAAGCAGAACTTACAGACTTCAGCCAGGTAACAAGCAGTCTTATCCTTGTAAAACTCGGGCGAGAACGCAAAATAACCTTCAAGTATTATATGTGTGAGGCCGGTGAAAGCCCACCAGCACATAAGCCATCTATCAAGTTTTGATTTCTTCGGGGCTCGTCCTGGTACATAGCAAGAAGAATAAAATATGTATCAGAACATTTCTGTCTGACACAAAACCTGAACAATAGAGTAAAAATTTCTCTAGTATTCAAGACAAAAGCTTTGCATCATTTAAGTGCAGCAGTTGAACGCCCAAGAAGGCAAACCGGGCACTACATCAATCATCATATGTACAAAATGAATTTCACTACTTTCATGATCCAGTGCAATTGTTTCAACATTTGCAGAGTTCTAGAATAATAATATCAGCATTCAAGAAGATGAATTTGCAAGTTTAATTGTCTAAAGATCTTTCTAGGTCACATGAATCTATGACCCGCTTTATGCATCCAATAGACTAGTAAATTGGTGGGTTTAACGAATGAAATTAAACAAAGTTGGATCTGATGAAGCAGTGTGTACCAGAGATGAGCCAAGTAACGAAAACGACGAATAGGGAAGCGAGGCCATAAACGCCGAGAATGGTGGCTTGTGAGAGGAACCCCGGTACATATCCCGGCAGCTTTACATTTTGAGGCGAGTACGGATGGTTCAGAGCAGAGTCAGATCCCTCCATTTTCGCCTTCCTTTGAGATTTCGAAAGAAGCACAACACTCTGAAGTAAGTCAAACTCAAACAACTGTACAACGATAGCCCCCTTTAATATTCTTTTGGGATCTCGCTAATGCTGGTGGGCGAAGTTAAGATTTGGCCCAACCAAACAGATGCATTAACACGTGGATGTCCACGTATCTGATTATTTATACTCATGAACTAATCAAATCATGTCAGGCTTCCTTCGTCCTGACGATCAAGCACAAATTGAGATTTAATTTTAATCAATCTCGTCGAGAAGCATAAAATTTACTTGGTCACTTGAATGCCAATAATCTTAGTGACTACGAACACAGTTCTTTACACCTGAGAAGTAGGCTCTAAGAATTACGTATATATGTTTTGAGCTACTTAACACTACCGTTGAGGCAATGAAGCCATAAGTATATGTGTTGTGCTTTTCCAAAATCATGATTCATTCACATAATAAAACGAGAAATTGTGAAGAGTTATGTGATGTAAGTCGGTTTTGTTTGCGAAAATTCTTCTACGGACCAAAGTACAAGTAAACTGAGTAACTAATATGCAATATTTTAATTCAGACATCCACGTCACATTATCATGCATATATATATATACTGATTCCGTTAACAAAATTAAAACCTAAAAAATAGTCCAGGAGGTGATGATCCGAGGTAGAAGAATATGTACTTTTATTAATTTGATTGGATCAAAAATGAAGATGAAAAAAAAGAATTTAAGGTATCTAGTCTCCATTATATCCTCCCATACAATGATTTGAGAAATTGTACATTAATGGTATATGTGCACCTTGGTGCGTAGAATCCGCTCCAGTTCATTCAAAACATTAGTATTTAATGTCAAATATGCATTTAGAATAATGACTAAAATCACCAAACAACCGATGAAAACAAATAAACATGAATGTATTGAATATCAGCACTTATAAGATCTGAAGTTTTGAACGTTGCAGAGACTATAATCCAAGAGAAAGAAGATGAAACTGATGAGAGGGCTGCAAGCTGTGCGAAGTAGTATAAACTCTGTGTCTCTGTTGTGTTGGGTCTGAAATTGAGTACGTACTGCATTGCATGGGGGGGGGGGGTTAAAGTTTGTAATGTGATTCTTTTACAAATTTGCAGTAGCTTATTGCAAAATATCTGTTACATTTTTATAACATCTTAAGAATAAGTTCAATTTTATTGCATTTTCCTGTTTCCAAAGTCTGAGGCAGATCTTGAGGCTTTGTCAATTACATTTGACACGAAGTTTTTGTTCATGATGGCACTTCCCATGCGACCTGCTGCTTGCTCAACTGCATAAATGACTGATCTTGCTTGTTCCATTACCACTTTTCTTCCTTTCTCGGCCGAAAGCTTCAAGCTATCCTCCAACTCATCCCTGCTTTCCTTCAACATTACTTCGAGGCCTTTCGATGTAGCCATACGCTCCATAGTTTTATTCACTGAAATGTTGTGCCCTTGGCTTTTGCTCTGAAACAACAAGCGAAAACTCAAATTCTTACTGCCTCGTTGTTTTAGGCTTCATGTACCCTAGCAAAATAGATCAACTTAGAAGAGCTGAAAGAAGGAAAAGGGGTTGTGCTTGTCAATAGTATGTACTAAGAGAACTTTTGAATGACAGGGCAGGCATACCAATCATACAGTTACCTAGTCCTAATTTCAGGTAAAAAGAATGTCAAAAGAGAACCTGGGACTCATCAATGTCTTCATCTGATTCTATAGGAATTTTTATAACACATGCAGGTAATATGCAAATGGGGTTCCCTCCAAACACAGCATCCTGCATACAAATTATTGCTTTCATTCATAAGATATCAAACATAAAACAGCTTTAACTTATAACAGATATTATCATATTATGACTTACATCAAGGAGAAGAGCAGTTTGGAAAGCATAAGGCTGCCAAAAAGTCACTAAGGCATAGGGTGATTGCTCTTTGTCTCTGCCATTGATGAAACAAGATCATAATCAAATGTAAATATAATTGAAGAGATTAAGCCAGTGAAGAGTTTTTTTTACCTCAAGAGCTGGACATTCTGAACAGTTCCACAATAGGAGAAGAAGGTAATCAGGTCTCTGAGGGTCACCCTTGGAGAAAGGTTGAGAACTTGAACAGTTAAATCCTCTGTGCCCATATTATGATTATGTTCACAGTTATTCAACACTCTTCAACTAATAAAATCCATATATAGTCTGTGCAAAAACAGTTGATTCTATTGAGATTATAAGAATCCAAACATGATAAGGAATTTTCAAAAGCTTCCACAGCTTGGAATAAAGATGATGGGGAACTTGTTCCTCTTTCAGAAGAAAAGAAAAAGATATTATACATAAACTAAAGAGAAATCCCACTGCTGCTAGACAGTACTGAATTAGGGACCGCCGGACCTGTGTCTATAGAACTTTACTCAGAATATCAAAAGTGGGGATCTTTCTCATCAATGAAGTGATATATACATAAGAAAACAACAGATACCGAAAAATAGTAATAAGCCAATCAAGAAGCAAAGAAAACATTTTGGTGGATGCAATCTTGCTTGAGAGAGATGGATTGGGCAACTTTGTTGCTTTTGCTTTCTCTGACTATCCTCTCTCTTTTAGGAAGCTGATATTTGGTTAAATATATTATGTCATGATACATCAACAAACCGACCTTAGCTCAGTTGGTAGAGCGGAGGACTGTAGTTGGTTAAACCGTCAGATATCCTTAGGTCACTGGTTCGAATCCGGTAGGTCGGATATTTTTTTTTTAAATTTGCATTCTTCTTACTTGCTAAAAGCTAACTTTCTTACTAATGTTCAACGTTTGATTTACATCACAATTTTTACTTCTCTGTTCAAGTGCATGATGACATGTGATTTGTATCCGACACAATTAATTTCTCAATTTTATTGTTTTACATGAAATAAGTTGTTACAAGGAGTGTCACTAAATGCTCGTAATGTTTGACAGAGCAACGAGCTCGAACATAAATTCTCAAGTTCAAAGAGACTCTCCCTCACCGGTATTACATGGACATGCCACTCTAGTCATCTTCATCCTTTTTTCATATACGATCGCCAATCCCCAAAAACAATTAGATGTTGAAATCCAATTAAACCAACACACACTTGACCAAAGTCACTAAACTTATCGTCTCTCTTGGACCAAGACGTAACAATTTGACAACTCTTGTTTTGGCCAAGAGAAAAAATTCTTGCTATATGTCTTTTCTTCCTTCTTTTTTTTTTTTTTTTCCCTCAAAGCACATTTTGTCCTTATTTTTGACTTCTTTTGGTCCTGTTGATGATCTTGGTGGTGAAGTATCTGAGCTCGAGGTTGTGACAGATAACTTTGAGGTGGAAATGGCTGCTGAGGTAGCTAGTGAGGTTATTATGTTTGCATCCTTGTTCGGGGAGGCCCCTTTTGCGTAAGGTGGTTCCGACGTTAAGAATAAGTTGGGATATCCTAACAGGTGACTGGGTACTTTTGGTTTCATTCCATGGTTTTCAACATAGAAATCGTCTAGGTTCTAGGTGATTTTGCATGATTATTTTATTTTGTAGCCTTTGCGGGTGGATCATGTTCATGTTGTTTCCTATATTAGTATTTAATATAAGGTCTGATGTCCCTTGTTAAAAAAACAAAAAGGAGTTTTAAACAGAGGATGCATCATTTACGCCTATACAGAAGTCGTGCATAAAATATATATGAAATATATTTCATTGATAATCATGTATTAGGTGAATTCAACTTATCAGCTTGCCATAATGAATCTTCCTAATCTCTAGTTCTGTACAACTAAAGAGAGAAAAGAAAAAAGACATAANANANA
>NC_020495.1:6388011-6394416 GCF_000184155.1 Fragaria vesca subsp. vesca | reverse complement strand
TTTTTTTTTTTTTGGGATTCAGAATCAGATGCATTGAGTTCAGGAATTTTTAGGGTGCGGGCCCAATATGAGAAAAGACGACGGCGACGACTTGCCGGACGGAATATACGTGCATGCTCAGCATTCCAACTCCGACCGCCGGATTATGGACACCCCTGGCCCGTCCCTCAGAGTTTATCAAGTTTGGAAAGGAAACAATGTAGGTCTATTTTCCTATTTAGATTCAAAAACTAATGCGTTGTGTATATGTTTTCTTCAGTAAGCTGGGATTGGTGTTTTGATTTGGAGAAATGTACAATGTGTCTCATTTGTTTTTTTGGTGTGCAGAAATTTTGCTTTAATGGCAGACTGATGTTTGGTCCGGATGGCAAGTCATTGATTCTTACTATGTCGCTGATTGTGGTTCCGGTGATCTTGTTTTGTTCTTTCGTTTCTAGTGGACTAGTTCATATGTACCCCCACCATATTGGCAATTGTATTGTGGCTATAGCTGTCGTATGCGCAATCTATGTGAGTTCTACGTTCTTTACTTTACATGACTGGTTTCAATTCCCATCTAATGTATATAGGTATATAGTATGAGGAAGCTAAATAGAATGAGTAGAAATGTACACACATACATTCGCAGCATTGTTATGTGTGATATGTAATTTTTCACTTAATCTGTTAAGCAAGCACAGAGGATTTAGTAGAGTTAACTTTCAGTTGTCAGTTTTTGGAAAACCAGAATATAGAAATTTTAATGTTTAAACCTCAAATGTGGCATATGACCTACATAATTTTGTTTCTTCTTAGGCAGATACACGTAATGATCTGTTAGCGTTCAGCTTGGATGAGATTTTGTGAGATAAGAGCCCTATTATAGCATTTTCTGAAATAATATTGCCGTTGATACATGATTCTGATGTGTAGTATCATCAGTGATAATAAGTTTGTTTGCGTGACTTTCCGTTAAAGATCTTGCATATTGTTTGTATGCTGCCTACTATATTAGTATTGAATGTTTTGGAAATACTGACTTCTGCAGGTTGTTAGTCTTCTCTTCATTACAGCTTCAAGAGATCCTGGTGTTATTCCTCGAAGTCTGCATCCTCCTGAACCAGAAGATGATGGTTATATGTCTAGTATGTCATCTGAGTGGCCGGGAAGTCAGAATGGACCACCGACTGTACCACCCACAAAAGATGTGATGGTTAATGGCTCAATTGTCAAGGTCAAATACTGCCATACATGCATGCTATATCGTCCGCCCCGATGCTCGCACTGCTCTATATGCAACAATTGTGTGGAGCGTTTTGATCACCATTGCCCATGGGTGGGGCAATGTATTGGGAGAGTATGTTTCTCTTTGACATGTTGATTTCTCTCTTATATTAGCATGAATCTAAACTCTGCTTTTAAAGTTTATGAATTATCTTTGTAATGTGAAATCAAACCTTATAGGATAAGATCTTCAAGTAATTTTGAAAAAAACCCTGCATATATGACATTATGAATCCTGCATTGGTTCCTTCATGAAGTCAGTAACTAGGGTTGTAAATTTCCAGTACTTATTCCTTCTGAAGGACATACCCTGAGTATATGCATGTAGCTGCATCATTACTCTCTCCTTGTTTGAGTTCAAGGGGTTATTTTTTTTATCATGCTTCTCTTTGTTAAAAACATTGGCCTAACACGGTTCAATTGATTTTTATTTTTTTACTTTTTTACAGAGGAATTATCGATTCTTTTTCATGTTTGTGGTCTCCACAGCCATGCTGTGCATCTATGTCTTTGCCTTCTGCTGGGTAAACATCATGAAAATAATGGATGCTAACCATTGCAATCTCTGGAGTGCTTTATTGAAGTCACCAGTTTCAGGAATTCTAATTCTGTATACATTTGGAGCTGCTTGGTTTGTTGGAGGTCTCAGCGGCTTCCATCTATATTTGATCTGCACCAATCAGGTTCCTTATTCTTGACATTTATCACTGTTTGGTGTTCCCACTCTCTCTCTCACTAAAATTTTGCTATTTTTATTTATTTTTATCCTTGCAGACAACATATGAGAACTTCCGGTATCGGTACACTATCAAGATGAACCCGTATAATCGTGGGTGTTTTGAAAATATTGCGGAAGTCTTCTGCTCTAGGATTCCTCCATCTAAACATAACTTCGGGGAAAAGGTTAAGGTCGATTCTGTCTACACCAATTCAACAATTTCATTAGGTCATCCCATGAGCCCTGAGATGCCTAAAACAAGATATGACATAGAGATGGGAAAACGTCAAGCTGTGGCGGCTGAAGATCTTGAGGATCTACAGAGTCAGATTGAAACTGTTGTTGGATTGGATAGGTTGGAGAGGTGTGGAACTCAGCCGAGACATTCAAATTCAAACTGGGATCAGAAAGCCAACTGGCCATCCTCACCTGATATACAAATGTTGGCTGCTGAGTTCGGAATGGAAGACGGTTCAACGACAAGCAGGCAGAAGATTGGAGGACCTAATGACCTAAAGTAGATTAATTTATGTTGATCTTACAGCCAAGTTTGATAGTAGTTGCTAACCTAGATGATGGGACTTGGATATTGACATAGTGCTGAACTCCCACACTATTTGAAGGATGTTATCACACTCAAATTCTCAATGGTAGGATTGATTCAGAATGAGAGCTGCGGTTCAGTTGAAACAGTAAAGAGGCAATTTTCCATAAATCAAACTGCATTTATGGATACCTGGATTGAAGTGTAGTTTTCTTCTGGAAACCATGGTCATCATCACATATTCATTATTCCTGATTGAATCACAGAAGAGCTCATAAAATGCGGTGCAGTTCTGGAGGTGGCTTTGATTCATGCCAGAAATTGACATCCATGGGATATATATGTGAGTTGTTTTAGATTTGAGTTGAAAAAGAAAGTAAAAGGACTCGGGGAAACTAATTGTTCGCCTAGAAATGAATTGTATGTAAAGGATCTCTTCTATTATATTTTGTTTATTACATACACCAGTTTATCTCTTAAAACATTGAGACAGTGAGGACTGTAGGTGAAGGATAGAGAGGCGTAAGAAGCACAAACTTGTAGGCACATTCTTCGAGTAGTCTGCTGAAATGCCGAAGCCTTTGCTGCTACAGAGCTAGGGAGCTACATCAATGCCATTATTGCACTTTACAAGCCATCTTTATAGGTCAGCATTTTTCTGAGGCAAATAGTTTACTCCATAGATTGGCTCTTCATTTTTTTTTTTTTTTGCCTTTCTATTTTTCTTGCCAGATTATGTGTTTGTGTTGAGTGTCTCCTGATAGTATAGAGGATGCTTTGTTAGAAGATTTAATGTAATTTAGGATGAAGCTGTTAATAAAAGTCATTTCCTTTGGGTACAAAATACAATAAAACAAACAAACAAAACCAAAAAAATGCTAAAGGGTATCTAGTAAATCCTGAGCATTTGGACCATTGAATTGTCAGTGATCTTATCACTCACTTCATGTTTCTTAGTACAAATTTTTCAATCGAGAGAAGTCTATGGACCATCTTAGATTCTTAGATACTGACATGAATTTAGAATTGTTTGAAAATAACATAACCCTATCAAATGTTTAATTAAAACTAAAGTATCGAGAATCAGTTTTAGGGTGGCAGGTAGTGGAGGTCACAATTTCAAGCCTGGATTCTGATATTGAATTTGAGGGTGTTTCTGAAATAATTTGTTGCTGTCCTTGTTTGCCTATTTAGTTAAACATTCTTAACTGCCCCTTAAAATAATGAAATTCATTGCTGGCAAGGGACTATATTGGCACTTGGAATGCATATATATTCAATAGTCAATACTCTACTAGATCCATTTCACTTTCAACTTTTCAAGTTTGAATTTACTGCCAAATCCCTTGTACGATCTGTTCCACAAAAGGTTTTACTGTATGAGTCGTGTCATGAAGAATCAATTAAGATTAACTAACACCACCAAAGGGCTGGAGACAACCCAAATATAAGTGGAGAGATGATCCACATGAAGATGTGATAACTTTGCTGTCTATTTCAGTTAGTTTTCAACCATATTTATCGTGAAGCAAACTTTACGACTAGATTCTGAGTTATCTTTGCAGCATATACTCAGTCATCCTATTATGACCTTCCTTTTAGGCTTTCACCCTTAATTTCTTGGCCAAGGCTTTCACCCTTAAGGAATTAGTTCATTTCCCTACTGATGAAACATACCAACACCAGTAACACACATCACCTTCCCTACTTTATGGTTTAATCAAACGGCTGAGAAGTTTGTCGATGTTACTCATAAAGTCATAAGAATTAAC
Organism: Fragaria vesca subsp. vesca; assembly: GCF_000184155.1. Taxonomy (NCBI): domain Eukaryota; kingdom Viridiplantae; phylum Streptophyta; class Magnoliopsida; order Rosales; family Rosaceae; genus Fragaria; species Fragaria vesca. The sequence continues at coordinate 6,390,119 of NC_020495.1, read as the reverse complement.
ATGTATAACCCTCAATCCCTCGTACATTAAGATTTGATCTAAGCTAATTTACTCTAGAAAGGTAGTATGCTGTAGTCGATCAGAACATAAATAAAAAAGCTTGTAAAAACACCCTTTACATCCAAACTTCACATAATCACCTCTACTTCCACACTTTCACAATCATCTGGGATTCACTAGTTAGCATATAGACAAGCACGTTATGCAATCTATCACTCAATTGCTTGTACAATTTGGCTCCAACTGTCCTTGGTTGGACACATTTATTTTGATTGTAGAAATTGTCACCTCAAGTCTCAAATCTCATAGGTCATTCCAACCCTGAGAAGCCTAGACCTTGGAATTGCCATTATAGTCTCCCCTTGCCTAAAGTTTTTCCTCAAGAAATCGTAGACATAGTTGACAATGAGCTTCTTGAAGAAAGATGCGTTTTCAGCTGCAACCACTTCTGTCTCTCCCAGCAGATACACTATTCCTTTTTCCATTTCTGCTTGCACAAACTGCATTTCCTCTTCGGCCCCTCGGATAGGAACAGAGACAATCCGGCTCGACACAATCCGGTTAGACGAATTTGCCGACCTAGCGGCATTGAATGACTGAATGGAGGGTGAGGAACCAGACGAAGGGTTAGGCTGTTGAACTGCTTCCACTTCTACATTCCCGGGTGCTTCTCCTTCAAGTACAAAGTGTTCATGGCGAATGAACTCCTTCAAGTTCTCAATTAGTTGTTGCTCAAACTCTTTTGGCTCCTCCATTCTGTCATTGTAACCGTATCTTGCTACACAACGGAACATGCGGTACTCTCTTGGCTCCAACTGTCGGAACAGAAACCTCTCCTCCACTGCAACTTTGCTCAGGGGAATGGGCTTGATAGAAACAATTACCACAACCGAGTGAATGGAGGGTATATTAGAAATAAAATGAGAAAATATAGGTGGAATTCCTTGGACGAGCTCAGAATAGAGAAGTCCAATTCCAGGGACGCGGTTAATGTTGGGATTTGAGGCCAATTGTCTCATGTATTCGCTTGAAACCTTGTTGTTGAGCTCAAACATGTACCGTTTCTTGTGTACATAATGCCAAATCGCCATGATTGCCATGAGGAATGAAGAAAACACCAGAGGAAGGAACCCGCCTTGAACGAATTTGTACAGAACTGAAGATAAATAGATGACCTCAATAGAAAGAAACCCGACGAGGAAGAGAGCAATCAACCATATGCTGGTCTTCCATATCACCAGCATGATTAGAGTAAGTAAACCTGTAGTGATCACCATCACACTGACCACTGCGATCCCGTAAGCGTTTCCGATCTTCTCTGTTGTCTGGAAGGCTGCGGTGACCACCACGCAAGCGATCATGAGCATATAGTTAACCTCAGGTATGTATACTTGGCCTTCGTAGTTAGCAGAGGTGTGAACGACCTTAACTCGTGGGAAACAACCGAGAGAAAGGGACTGAGAGATTATTGCGAACGCCCCCGAAATCATAGCTTGGCTGGCAATAATGGCAGCGGCTACGGCCACAACAAAGGTTGGCCAGTACAAAGGATCTGCATACGTAAATGAGTTAATAAGCAAACACCGATCTATGGTAAAACTTAAGCAATTTTGCTTGAAGGAAAGTGATCGATCGAGTTACCTGGGATGGAGCTGTAGAACGTTTTCTCGACTTCGTGAGGGAACTTGCGGAGGTATGCTGCTTGGCCACAATACGCAGTGATTAACGCAGGAAATGTAACGCAGGAGAAACTAACCTGCAAAATTTATACATGATTAAGGACTCTACCCTATCACGTATGTATTGCTTGTAGATTGTAGTCCAAGGAAGATTATGAGGAACATCAATATTTTGCAGAATAATTTTTTTTTGAATTCCATCACTTTTCCACACAAAAATCAGTGTCAAATGTCTTCCGCACAGAAGTGGGTCAGAGAATGGTAGGGTACGTATTTCTCACAGATATCCGTGTGAGGTAATTAAGAAATTGTTCACATGGACGATATTACATTAAGACTAATTATGTCAATGAATATGTAATGGGACTCACGTCAACATCTCACACGGATTTTTTTATCCGTGTGTAATAAGCATTGCCACCCCCCCCC
>NC_020495.1:6370707-6387991 GCF_000184155.1 Fragaria vesca subsp. vesca | reverse complement strand
TTTGCAGAGAGCACAAATAGTCATTCGTGAGTGTAACGTGACTAATAGCTTGTTCACACTGAAATCCGCGTGAAATAGCCATATTTCTTACTGATTAAAATTTGTGTGAAATGTTGTTTTGCTAGTAGGGCCCATTGCATATGCTTGCATTATTTGACCAAATCAAACCCTTAAGTCCATGTTAGTTTTTGAAGGATTATTCTACAATAAGGATGGCAATTGACTTTAAGGAAGACTAAAATCTCAAGCTACCTAGCTCTCTCATAGTGATCAGTGGCGGAACCAGGATTTCACAGTGGGTATGGCTAATTTTGTATGGACAGAAGAAAGCAGGAGGAGGAGAGCGTGAAGATGAATGATAGTATGATACTCTGTGAGGTCTGTTGCTGGCGTCGATTACGGTGGAGGCGACGGCGGAGGACTGGAGTCTGGAGGAGAGGAGGAGAAGGAGAGAAAGCATGAGGAGGAGAGCGTGAAGATGAATGATACTCTGTGAGGTTTGGTGGGCTAATTTGGGTTGTGGCCTAATCTGGGTATGGCTATAGCCCTGATAGCCACATGAATGGTTCCGCCACTGATAGTGATGCGAACGAGGAGATTCATAGTACTAAACGTTTTTTATGATCGAAATTTTTTTCTTATATGCATGTTGATGCCCTCCTCATGTTAGTTAATTAATAATGTTCTTAATTTGGACAATGTCAACTGAGTATTGATGGGAGAGCTTCCAATGATGACCTTATAATGAGGACCAAGTGAGGACTTTACAATAAATGGTTGGATGATATGCACATGAGAATTAGAAAATATCAATTAAAAAGTCAAAACCTTGATCCAACCGTTCATTTGAAAGTCCTCACTTGGTCCTCATTATAAGGTCCTCATTGGAAGCTCTCCCGAGTATCCCGAGTATTGATATCTAAGTCATTGTATTAAAAACAAACGATTTGATTGCTTTTGTTTTCTCTATAACCCAAAGAAAAAACTAGGTCGGATTCTCCAACATTATGCTAGCTAGCTAGAAAATAAATGAAGATCGACGAATGAAAAAGCCATACGGTATTTACTATGATGAGCAGGCTGTAGTGTAAAGACTACTTACTTGAATTGCTTTGACATTGAAGTGACCCAGATCAGCAAACATGGCCTCGGTGCCTGCAGGTTATTTTGCTTACAATGTTAATTACTATCAAACTAATTGAAGTAAATGGTGATAAACAAGGACTTACGGACTTCAAAGAAAATGTACCAGTAATGCAGAGAAATATTCCCCCAAGCGAAACCCATCCTTTTTTTCCATTCCTTTGAAAGTACTGGACCATGTACATGGGATTGAAAGCACGAAGAACACCGATGTCATGCACGAACAGGTTGTAGAGACCAATGCCACTGATGAAGAGGAACCACACCGTGATTATAGGAGCAAAGGCAAACCCCACTTTATCGGTACCGAATCGTTGAACAGAGAAGAGAGCGACCAAGATCAATACCGAAACCCCCACCACAGCATCTGATATATTTGATCAGAGAGAGAGGGAGAAACAATTTCGTTAATTAATGATCAAATATATAGGACATAATAAGAAACACAGTATAGTATTGATCTATCCAAATCAAATTGCTCAACGTTAATTATAACATACTTTTGCCTAAGGAATCGATTCCACTCACTGCAGAAAGAACTGCATGCAGATTGAACATCGGAAGCTTCTGTTAGTGCATGGTTGCAGGAAATATAATAGTAAAAAATTAACATGAACCCAGAAACTAGTTCTTCTCTATGTATTGGATATCATTCATCATATCTGAGTTGGGTACATGAATTACCTGAAATGGATGGAGTAAGAACCCCATCTCCGATTACCATGGAAGTTCCCATAATGGTGACAATGAAGAGTATGTATTGAGCCATTTTACTATTTTCCAGCTTCTTCTTAATCGTTTGGGCTCGTTTCAACTCATTGGATGGTAAGTCGAGCTTGTAGTTGGATAGCTGCCTGTCTTCCGGCTGGTTATTCGGAATCAAGCTCACCTTCGCATACCGGCATATCAAAGAGTACAGCGCAAATGTCCCTCCTACAAGATGATGAATAATATGCACCGTCATATAGAATTTAGATCACAGAATCTGACCCATAACCTAGAACACATATATCTTGTGATGCAAGAAAAGTTCATATTTCCGATAACTTACCATCGCCGTTGTCATTAGCGAACAAGACGATGAACACATACTTGAGCATGGGCAAGAGTGCAATGGTGTAGATGATGAGTGACAAGACCCCTATAATGTCGTCGGTGTGATCGATGCCATCAGTGAAAGTGCTAGAATACACATAGAGAGGAGAAGTTCCTATGTCTCCGTACACAATCCCAATGCTCTGAAATGCCAAACTCAACGTCCTCCTCCAGTTCACCTGGTGCAGAAGTATAAGAATAGCAGGTAATTTCAGTACAACAAATCAATGACTGAGAATAGATATGACAAACTCTAGGAGTAGAAATAACACAGTGCCATAGCTAACCTGTGAGCCGTGGTGGTGAGACATGGTAACTCTTCCGGCCTCCAAATTGAGGGAGTCTACACGCCTGAGCTTTGCCCATGAGACCTTTCTCTCCTTCATCTGCTCATTCTTTTTCTCCAACTCTTCTCCTTCTGTGAGTTCTGTCTCTGCCGGTTCCCTCATGCTCTCCACTTTCTCCGCCATCTTGTTGATGATGATGATCACTTGCTTGCTTCTCTGAAAACTAATTGGATGCCTTGGATTTATAGGCAAGAAATACCCATCCATGATTATCTTTCTTTATTCTAAATCCATGATTTGGCATTTTTTTTCTTTGGAAATTGGTTTAGTACTTACGTACGTGTCTAGTGTTCCTATGAAAATTTGGCAAAGAGACAAGTGTGGATACCGAGTGTTTTGATACACTGAACATTGGAATAGGTTTCCGGTAGGTCGGAGTCGCATATTCCCATATTATTCCAGTCTGTGATATTCAATTATGATTAATTGATTATCTTCCCATTAATTTATGAATTGATAAATATATTGTTTTAGAGTGAAATTCAGTTTATTAAGAATTTAGGATTTGAGATCTTACTTTTGGCCTATACGCAAGAGATGGCGGCCTTCGCAATTATAGAAAGTTATTTTCTTTGTACAATAAGATTAAGTACCTTGACTCACTGTTTGGAACTTATCTTCTATAAAACAAGACTAATTTCCTGCTGTAGGCGTACAAACCTCATGGCCTCTCAAACTTGTTGGCAATAAGCTGGTCGAGTCAGGACTCAAACTTTAGATATAAAGGTTTTATACTGGGCAGCCTAACCAACTTTACCGCACTATATGGTTTTTCTCGAAACAAATAATAAGGCTATATTCTAACACTTAACATATACCCTTTTTTCTTTTTCTTTTTGACAAATTCATATTTTATTTGAAGTTGACAAATGCTTTTGCCTAATTTTCATGTGTATGGAAGTTAAAAAATTCATAATTTTAAGGAAATGATAGTACGCGTATGAAACACGGATGTACAGTTTTATATATAACAAAATGAGATCAAGTTGGGATGATGACATATTCTATTTGATATTCCGCAATAATAGATGGATATTTTAGCTGATCTGATGGATCTTGAAAGCTATGTCAGTACTCCTAGTTTATCAAGCATTATTACCAATATTATACACCAAAATAAGGGCATGGTGAAATGTAAGCCAATAATATCTTAATTAGTTATGATTAATTAAATTAACCACCTGGAGTTGGAAGATTTCAACTCTAATAATCTTGAGTTCACTGAACGTGCAAAGTGACGCCTTAGGCTTTCTTTGAATTATTTTGTGATTTGGAAATGAGTTCAATATATAAACCAGCCAGCCAATTACAACCCGGCCGGTGTAATAAGTTGGAAGATTAACACAGTTTTAAATTGTATACTCGCACGTATGCCAAAAGACTTTTCCCAATGTAAAACAAGGTTGTAGTGAGATACAGGTCTATATATAATACACAAAAACCCTAATCTGGAAAGATATATATGGTAAATGAAAAAGTTAAGCATGGGGATATAACCAATTACATTTACAAGCCGGATTAGGGAAGGCAATTCGGATCGAGGACCATGCCACAAGCATAATATTTACCAAAAGGAAACAATGATCGCATAAATAAAACAACAAATGTAAGCTGGTTCAATCTGTCGACACCTTCATTTCTGGTTGTTTCAATCAGGCATTAAGTCGCATATAGCAGTCCGGCCATGGTTACCAAGGTTGGCTAGCTATGTAGTGGAAGCAACAGTAAGCAATAGCGCCCAATGTGCTGTAATTATATTCTTTGATATATAATTTGAGGAGGAAGATTGACTTAAATTTGGAATCTCATCCAATGTTTGAAGAGAGAGACGTAGCAATAGTACCATTAGTACGTCCTTAATTGGTATGAAATTTATCCAACTAAATGACTAATATTGTAAACTTTACGTACCAGAACAAGTCCCACAAGTTCCGATGCTGATCGGTTTTCTAACTGGTGTTAGGGTTTATTAAAAGCTCCATATATCATTGTGGTTTGTGAGTTTCAGATAATAAGCAAGCAGAATTACAAATTAAGCGAGGTATATAAATGGAAGTAATCTAGCGATCGATCTCCTTACTCGAAGTTTTGTTAAAGAGTCAAAAAATACATATATATAGATAGAAAGCTGGACCTAGAAGAGCTGCGCAAAGGATCGGAGGGGATCGGAATTAATAGAAGACAGAAGAGGGTTTTTTTTTTTTTCCTTTTAACAACCTTGAACGCTACATAACTGATCGAATGGTAATCAACCTGAATTACAAGATTTTTTTTTTTTTTCTTCTCTCTCTCTCTCTAAGAAATTAGATGTTGTCAATGTCAATTGTTCTTGACAACTACAGTATACCAGATAACTTTGAGGCTTGAGCTAGCTAGCCTCGACTAATTAGGCTTCGACTAAATCTGACTTTCCGTACTCACTCATTTTTTGGCATCAATATCATTATCTGTGTTGTTCCTCTCCATCTGGGCAGCCCGGCCAACATTTTAAGTTGACTCTTAAACACTGATTGATGATATATTCCAACAAGCTATATATTAGTGCTCCCCAACAAACACCTCTCTAACCTGGCTACACACACACACACACTACTAATGTAGTCATATATATAATCACCTACCATACAAGCGACACTAGATTGTTAATCCAATGATTCAAGAATTATATTAAGTTGTTGATTAATACTAGGTTTTTGGCTTCTTCTGTATTGTCAAATTAATGACACCATAACCGACTTAACAGTCAATGTCATATACCCCTACCCCAAAAAAAAAAAAACAGTCAATGTCATATATATATGTTTGAACCCGGATCCTCTCCTAATGACAGGCTCCCTAATTAATATTGTATGAGAAATCCTGACCATCCATTAAGATTGGATGACTCAGATTCGTTTATTAGGCAATATTACAAAGCCTCTCATTAAGAGACGATCCATATTCTGCATGTTCTTAGTAATTAACTCATAAACAAGAGAAAGTCGAAAGTCAAGCGGTGGCTGTGTCATTTGGCATGGGCTGCTTGAAAATGAGTAATTATACAATACATTAATGCATGATATGCGTGTATTTGTCTTATAATAATAAAAATAAGTTTTAAAGTAATAACATTTTTTTAGGGACAGAACTTGGGTGACAGGTGACAAGGGTTAATAACAATGCGCCACCTGGCAATCTTAACAAAAGAAAAATCAAAGCTTAATTAAAGTGGTTGATAGAGAGATTAAACAGGAGACTGGACGTTTTCTATCAAAGGCAAACTACAAAAAACTACCCAACCACATTTCAAATAACAAATTAGTCCTAGGCATAATTTCTTTAACATTTTAGGACAAAAATTTGCATTCCAGTACTTTTTGTCTCTTATGCTATATTAATTTCTTTTGTATTACTTTCAGTAATAAATTTTGACGAAACATGGTGAGCCTATGAATTTGTTTATTTATCATAATGCAAATATATAAATCTATCCTCTATACTCAAAGGTAGACAGTTAATTTTTCATCATTGGAGAATATATTGCTATAAGGTTAGAATATTTAGCAGAAGCTAAACAATCATATAAAGAGTTGCAAGAGGAAAGAGAAAAATTTAGAAAACTAAAAGAAAGAAGAGATAAGCTTCCTAAAAGTACCAAAAATTACCGGGATATTATTTTTCTGTTACAAATTAGAAGGATATACGAATCAAGAGAAGAAATCGAAGTTGTTCAAGAAACTTTTGAACAAGACCAAAAGCCCCTTGATTATTTGAGCATCTGTTAGATCCGCCTTAGCTGGTATCAGAGCCTACTTGGCTCAAAGCAGGGGAGAAAAGGCTTATGCCACAGAGTTGGCTTCTCTTGACTAACAAGAGAGAATCCAAACTTAAAAATTATCAGTCCTATTGTACTGCAAAAGGAACTGATAAGTGGGAAGTGTGCTTTCATACAAGGCATATTCAAGAAAATCAATACTCCATTAAATACGTTTGTAGAGTATTAAATACTCTTTACGACGAACATATTCATCTCCAAAGAGAGATCGGAGTAGAAGAGCTTGATTCTTCAAGACCAAGCTTAATCAAGTTCCTAGATCATTTATCTAGGGATAAGACTTCTGAAAAAATTACAAAACAACTAAAGAGATTTAATCTACGGATTAATCAACTTGAGGAAATATATTCAAAGATTGCTCGGCTTGAAGTCAAGCTAGATTATCTGAAAGAAAAACAATATCTAATAAATATTGAAAGAAAATTAGTTCGCACTGAGAATCTTACAAACAATATTCATCAGCAAGCTGCAGAACTAAGAGAAACACAAGAAAACTTGAAAAAGCTTTTAGAAACTCTTATCTCTTGAATAGGATGAATCATAGAGTAGATCTAAAAGTAAAAAAGGAAGATGTTAAAGCTATTGGCTTTCATCGTCCTACGGAAAAACTTGCCGAAAATGTAGAAGCATTAATTCATCAGCAGAATTATAGTATCGCTTATCTCCAAGAGATAAGTATTGACCTCGAAGTTCAATTTTGAGAGTTACATAACAAGATCTCAGCTCTACAAAAGATTGTAGAAAAGATGAAGGAAAGAGAAGGTTATGAAAAGATAAATGAAGAGGCTCTAGCTTAAAATATGGCTAGTAAAATCATTATCCCTCCTCCATCCTCACCAATGGGAGAAGGAAGACTAAGATTTAGTGAACCAAAGCTTCTAGAATGGAAAGCAGCAAAAACATTAAAATCTACAACTAAGAGAGATATGAAGATGCTGAGTAGAATTTTCAGTAAAAGAAACATTGTTCCGGTACAATTAATAAATGCTTAAGAATTTGAGTATAATGAAATTGAATCTAGTGTGCGAGAGGCATCTGCTCCTATATTTAAATTCAATGAGATCTATAAGAAAAGATCTTTCATTATGGATTCCCATAGATTCAAAATTCTTGAATTAACTGTTCCAGCCACAGGTGGAGAAACAGACATCAGGTTAATAACTCCAAAAGAAGTAAGTGAAGCTTTCCAGAAAAAATATTCCTATATGCATATTGGAGCAGTCCAAGTAGGAATAAAACTCTTAGCCAGAAATTGTATTGACTGTTCTGTTCTATGCGTCTTCCAAGACGATAGAATAACAGATTTTAAGAAAAGTCTATTAGGAACAGTAGAAGCTTCCTTGTGCAACCAAGTTGCATATTTCAATGTGTTTCTAAACTTCACAACACATCTCAGAGATGCTGCTCACTGTCTAAGATTGAGAATTAAGACAGATGAGATTTCTATGAAAAAAGGAATGATGGAACTTGCGATAGATTATCGAATCTATTATAAGTTGATGAGCTCAAATGTAACTCCCAATACCAGGTTTCTAAATAGCCCTGGAATTACTACATCTGTGCTCACCAACCCAAAAAATAATTCTCAGCAAAAACATGTCACAAAATGGCATGAAGTAACGTTCCTAAGAGAATGAAATTTAACCCCTCCTGTCAAACAACTTGAAAGTACCAATGCTTCAATCTATGAAGACATAAGAGGAAAGATAAGTCTATAATTTCATAGGCATTCATTTGCCAATTATGAAGAAGCTAGTTCCTCTAGTACTAAGTCAGTTTTTCATGAAGAGGCCTTTGAAGAAGATACTAAAAGACCTATGAAAATGCTTAGAGCAAGAGAACTAAAAAGATTGTATACACAAGCTGAAACTTGTGAATCCATAGAAGAATTAGAGAGAATCATGAATGAAATCTCTCAAGTTCAACTTGGAAAGGATAAGAGGAAGATTCTTCCTTATCAAGCGGCAAAAGAAGAGCCGCTAAGTTCATCGTCTATGGAAACAGATGGAGAAAGGCAGGTCCCTCCAGATGGTGGTCATAATATGGTACAGAACATTACAAACAATCCGACCAAGATCATTCGAGAAAAGAATATCAAACTTCCAAAAGGACAAGCTCCTACAGGAAGAATTGGAGAACGAAGTTCTCATAAAGTTCTCATAAGTATATCCCTACAGAACCCAAATGGGGACAGTCAGTGTCCGAAAGAGGGGTTTATCTGGATTTAGATCAGGTAGGAGATAAAAGAAAAACAATAGATAACTGGGTAGCTAGTTTAAAGCTAACTCAGGCTCTAGTGTTATCAAAGTTTGTCTACGAGGATGCTCATGCATATTATGAGTCAACCTTAACTGGAATAGTCCAAAAGTGGTATCAGTCATTCAAGAGAAGTTCTCAATGGGCTGATTGGGCAGTCAAGTTAGCTCAGACTAATAGTCTTTTAGATTTTGCAGTGCCTATCTATGCACAATTTTGTGGAGACATCACTGGGCATAGTGAGCAATCTAAAGAACGAGCTAAGGCAAATATTCATAAATTGAGTATTTGTAACATGAGATATTTTGAGGAATACACCAATGAGTTCCAAAACTACTACTGCACTATTGGAGACATTGAAAATGATGATCTCATCAGAACATATTATCAGAAATTGCCAGAACCCTGGAATGATGCAGTAGCACAATCATTGGAAGAAAACCCTCTTCAGTATTTTATTGTAGGAGGAATAACAGAGAGAGTTAGGGATCTCCTTAGAAAGCAATGCACAGAGAACAAAAAATCTAAAACGGCCAAAAAGCAACTCAGAGGAGTTGAGAATATGTGTCCAAAGATATTGGATACTCCAACACAATAGGGATGTCATATTCCTAAAGAAAGAAAATACATTAAAAAGTTCTCTGGCACCAAGCATGGTAAAAATTTTGCTTCTAAAAAGAAATATAAGTTTAAGAAAAAGCCTGAATATAAGAAAGAATTCTCAAACTTCTCTTAGAATGAGATTTTTCAAAAGGAAAAAGAAAACCAATTCTTCTTCTAGAGAAGTAAAGAAATGCAGATGTTGGCTTTGCAAAGCAAAATGACATTATGTAAATGAGTGCCCTAAAAAGGACAAGAGATCTTCTAAAGCCTTAATTGCTGAATATGATGAAGCAATAGAGTATGCTAATCTAAAAGGCTTTGAAATCGCATATTCTGATGAAGAGAATGAATCAATATATTCTCTTGAGTACCCATCGGAAAGCGAGACAGAAAGTACTTCAGAAAGCTCTGAAGAAGAAGGAGAGGAAGATATAGGATATCACCCTATATTTCTATTACAAATACAAAATTGGAAGGAGGAAGACTCTGATATTATCAGTACCTTCCATCCCAATCCAGGAAAATTTACTTGTGACTATTGCAAATGTGATGATAATAATACAATTCCCATGTACTGTGAAAGTACAGGAGAAACTTATCATCGAGAATGTTTTATCGCAGAACTCAGAAGGAAAACCAAGGATAATGAAGCACATATCCTGGTAGAAGAGGAATATAATGTATTCCATAAAAAAGAACAAGAGAAGAAACTAGAACTAGAAATAAAAACGATGAAGTTTGTAACTTCATTAAGCCAGAACAAGGAAATCAAGGAGTCTCTTGTTTCTCTTAATTCCACAACTGCTGTGACAAGTACCAATCCAATAATTGGTATCAATTCGCCTAATTCCGTAACTACTGAAAGAAAGGTCAACCTTTTCACATAATTACTTGATGCTCCAAGCAAGCAAGAAAGAGTAATGTCAGTCCAGACAAGCATATATAGTAATTATATTACTATAGGACTGAAGTTTCCCAATTACAAAAAGTATCATCTACATGCATTTGTAGATAGCGGTTTAGGGTACCCTCTTGCTAAAAGATATGCAATCCCTGAAGAATATTGAGAAAAATCTCCAAGAACAGTTACTAGAATTGCAATGGAAGAAAACAGAATAGTCATGGATACTATGGCTCGAAATGTAAAAGTTTCCTTAGGAGGAGGAAATTTTACCATCAAGATCCTCTGGCAGTGTGAAGGCCAGACAACTGATTTGTTGATTGAAAATGACTTTCTCCTTCAACAAACAGTAATTCAAACTCCAGAAATGATTGGGTTTAAGAAAAATAGAAAATTCTATTGGAAATCCCGATTAACAGACGCAGTGTGCGTTACAAGTAAATGATGTACAGACCAATATCAGAAATCGCTAGCGAAAAGAGGTGATTATAAGCCAATTTTAAAACCAATTTTGTTGCTACAAGAACAGGTTAAAGGACATAGTGAGATATTGGTGAATGAAGAAATAAGTTCAGAAGACTCAGAAAACTCTGAATTAGAGGAAAATTCTGAATATCAGATTTCTGACACTGAGAGTTCTGATGGAGAAGAAGAATACATCAGAAAGCATAACTTAAAGGTATATGCTAATAAGGTAGAACAAAAGAAAATACCAACTCTCACAAAATAGAAAACTTGCTGAAACTAGTAATCAGTAAAGATCCCCTCAACTGTATTGGGAAATAGACCCAATATATTGTCAGCTAAAAATGCATGATGCAAATGCTATTTGCCATGTTAAGGCCATCCCTTATTTTAGGGAAGAAGATAGAAAAGAAATGGAGAATCAGATCCAAGAACTTCTGGAAAAGAAGTTAATCAGGCCTTCAAATAGTTCTCATCATGCCCCCATATTTTTGGTAAGAAATCATGCAGAACAATTAAGAGGAAAAGCCAGAATGATAATTGATTACAGGGATGTGAATAAAAAGACCGTTAAAGACGGTTATCAGATAGCTCAGGTGAGAGTTCTCATCAACAGGCTTAAAGGAGCAAAGATCTTCTCTAAGTTTGATGCAAAATCAGGCTTTTGGCAGGTGAAAATGCATCCTGATTCCATAGCTTTAACAGCTTTTGGAACTCCTCAAGGACATTATGAATGGTTAGTTATTTCATTTGGTCTCAAGCAAGCCCTGTCTATTTTCCAAAGAAAAATGACATTCAAACCTTACTCAGATTTTTGCATAGTTTATATAGATGACATTCTTGTCTTCTCTAGAACTATAAATGAACATCTAAACACCTAGAACAGGGGTGTAAACTTATTGTCCAAAAGGGAATTATCCTTGGACATAAGAAGATTCACCTTATAAAAGGAGAAATTGATTTCCTTGGCATTCATGTTAAGGATGGAGAGATTCGTCTCCAAGAACACATTGTTAAGAAAATCAGTCAATTTCCAGACAATATCCCAGATGCAAAATAGTTGCAAAGATTTTTGGGAGTTGCTAATTTTGCGAGAGACTTTATTCCTCAAGTCAGTGGTCTCACTGCACTTCTCTCTCCAAAAACAAGTTTTAAAAAGAAATGGTTATTCATAGAAGATGACAGTAATACTGTCAGAAAGATTAAAGAATTAACAAAAAACCTTCTTCCTTTACAGTTACCTGAAGAAGAAGATTTGATCATCTTGCAAACAGATGCAAATGATTATTACTGGGCAGGAGTTGTTTTAGCTGTTGCTCCAGATACAAATCATGAAAAGATTTGTAAATTTCTATCAGGAAAATTTAACGCAGCATAGTTAAACTATTCTACTGGAGACAAAGAAGTCCTTGCCTTAATTAAAAGCATTAAGGGTGCTGAGGCATTCTTAGGAAATAAATTTGTAGTAAGAACTAATAACAAAAGAATTAAAAATTTCAAAAACTACAAATTAACTGATGTTGCTGATAAAGGAAGAGTTCTGAGATAGCAAATGTTTTTAACTCAATATGAATATGATGTTGAAATGGTTACATGTGACAAGAACTATTTGCCTGACGCTCTTACAAGAGAAATGACGATGTTTGAAAGAGAAGGTCGCAATCCAAGAAGCCGGAAACCGGTATCAGAGGAGAAGAAGCTTTAGGAAAGATACAAGAGAGGTGATAAAACCGTAGGACCTCTCCATGATGGACCAGATTATCAATTCATTGTTTCTTATGGAGCTGTTGAATCAAGCCAGCCTTCAGAAAGAATCAAGACAAGACTAGATCATGGATGGGATGATCTTTCAAACCATTCTAAAAAAGATACAGATCAACCCGTTACTGATGATGAAGAAAAGCTTGCAAAGGAATTCTTGCTATGTCTAAAAGGAACAGCCTCAACTGACCGGTCTCAGGGAAAAAGACGGGTTAGCCCGTCTCAAACGGCAGACGGTAAAGGCATATCAAGTCCGCTTATGGCTGCTGCTTTGCCAAAAAGCAGAAGAGACCCTTTTAGGGCAAATAAACTACCTTTGGTTACTGGAAAGAAGGTTGGTTATGATCAGCCTTTGAAGATCTTTCAAAAACCAGTATTCATGACAGAAAGACTATTAGCCTTTAAACAGAAGATTATTATTGATAATATTCTGCATGCGTTATATGAAGAGAATGAAGCTCACTTGCTTCAGACACTTAAAGCTTTAACATAAGAATTGTATGGATTCCATACAAAGGACAAAGATGTATAAGCAGAAAATCAAGCAGAAAATTCTAATGCCGTCTACCTTGAAAATCCTGAAAGTGCTAAAATTCCAATACTAGCACTAAAAGAATCTGAATGGTATAATTTTCATAATCTCTTAGGAGAAGGTAAAGATGTTCTTCCAAAAACATTATCAATAGTCTCTGGCCCATATTATGGGAGATATTTGGTTGATGTTCAAGCAAAGCATCCCCAAAAGCACAAGTTGTGGCTTGTAGAAAATGGTTTTGTTCATAACCTTTGGACAAAAACTAATGAAGATTTGAAAGAATTTCCAGATATAATATCTGAAGCTGTCAAGAACATTAGGCCTGACGGATGTATTTTGAGATTAAAGTTTAGTTCTACTCCTCCAGAGTGGACAGTGGTAGATGGACAGACAAATTACATCTCTCCATATCACTATGTCAAGTTAATTCAAAGTCCAGCGCAAAAACCGGCTATTGTAGGTGGCAATGGTAGATCAAATCAAAGCATCCCATGGATGAAAGCTATGGCTATAGCTATTATCAAAGATGTGGTTCTAAGAGACTATGATTCGTCTGTTGGCAAGTGGAGAAAAAATAATGGTCACTTGCTATAATCATCCTCCACTAGAGAATTGTGACTTTTTCACAGCTCTTTTGAGAAAAGAAGTTGATTGCACTCTGGCTACTACTGTATGGTTAGAAAAAGTTGAGAAGGATGAAAAGTATAAGAATTCTTATCCTTTTGATTCAAATCTTGACAATGAAGAAGATGACACTGCACATGATTGGGAAAACAGTAGTCCCAATTCTTCAGCAGGATATGAGGAAGATCCAGAAGAATATCACAACATAGTAAATATGTTGGAAAAATAAACGGTTGCCGACGCATCAGGACAAGCAACTTTTTCTTTTGATAAAAGTTAGTGGCTGCAGTCGCATGAAGACAAAAGACTTTACTTTTTCAAAAGTAAAGTTATCAAGATAAGGATTCCTCCTGTCCTCCACTAAGTATAGGTGTGTTTTAATTCTAGTTTAGAGTCCGCTCCCTATATAAGGAGCCTTAGGCTTCAGTAGGAAGGCATCGATAAGAAACTTGAGATAGAAGTTCGAAGTTCGAAGTTCTCTCAATCTTTCTCAAGAAGTAAGATAGCCATAATATAGTCTTCTAGTATAATGTGAGAATAATAGAGTGTTTATTGTGTGTATGCTGTAATCATCTAGTGTGGAGTACTGTATATACAAGTAAGTGTTTATCTTGTAATAATGAATAACTAAACAGCCTTTAGCTGTTTACCTGAGAGCGAGGCTCTGGGTTGTATATTTGTATTTATGTTTGAATAAATGAATTTTATCTTGTGCTCTATAATCCGTCACAAAAATATCATTATCTACATATTTAAGTTTGCATGTGTGTATATTCCTATGTTTTGTATGTTAATTTACTTTGCTAGTAAGTGCTAAGAAGCTTTGCTATACTAAGGCAGCAATGATTCCGCCAGAATAGTAACCAGAAAGACAAGGTGTCGTTAGGCGAAAAAAAAATGGCATGTTGAAGGCTAGTTCTTAAGATAGTAAGTCTTGGTCTCACTAGGTAAGGTAAAGTAAAAAAATAAAAAATTACTAGGTAAGGTAAAGTAAAAAAATAAAAAATAAAAAAAATAAAAATTATTGGATTAGGACTAAATTGTATAAGTGAAATTGTTGTGGATTGAATTGCTAAATGAAATGTTGTCAGGTACTAAATTGTATTTCTCCCTTCTATCAATGAGAATTACAAATCTGAGAATTGCCTCGTGCTATCATATAAGAGATTAATGACCATTAATGTTTACCAGTAAAACAATATATTGTGAACACAAACTTGAAGCTCAAACTATCTCTACTTACAGTAAACTCTATAGTGTTAATAGCAATAGCTGTTAAACAGTCTGGAAGAGCAAATAAGTCCTCAAATACCAATTTTTTCTAGAGAAAGCAGTGTCATGAATTTTTCTTTTTTCATGTCAATGATGAGTTACAGAATCCCTTTCTTTCTCAAAAATGACAAAATCTCATCTCTTGCAAAAATGGACTAACAAAATAACAATGACAATCTCTATTTGTCCGATCTTTCAATGATCAAAAAATTTCCAAATATAATCTTGAACTCAATCTCCTCAGTGTATGTTGTGTTCTTTCTCTTGTGATAATGAACTAAATTATGTCAACGGTTCCTACAAAATACCAATTCAATTACTCACATTGAAGCCATTTTTGCCACAATAATTGATATAAAACTTCCTTGCACTCTTAACATCCAGAAACTCTTTTCCAAGAATTACCTCTTCAATCGCCTCCTCACTATGATTAGAATGCTCAAACTGCTCTTCACCTTCTAAGTCTTTCAAATCACTTGTTGGCTGATTGCCTAAGTTTGTACAATCTGCATTATCCATTAACCTGCAATAGAGTAACTTATAAATTATAACCAAGTAACCAACTTCTGTAATCAAATACCGGGAACTTTTAGTTAAAAGCTACACAAAGACCAACAGATTCCAATAAGATAAAAGATAAAGTTAGCAGTATAACAGTAAAAATATATTCAAAAGCACAAACTGGTCCTATTTAACTGAAGTACAAGACATGGAACAAAATTAGATACCTAGAATGTACAAGGATATTTTAATTCGTAAAAATTAGATACTAGGAGTCCAGGGTATTTTAGTTCATAAGATTTTGTTCCTTACCTTAGTTTCATTTCACTGATATTCGAAATCTTGAACCAAATTACTGCTATATAAACTTGTAAAGGCTTGGGAATAACAACACAACAAATTCAAGTATGTATGCATATCATAAGGGAATAATGATTACCATTCTTTCATGGACAAATATACCTAAAAGATGAAACAGAAGAATATGGTTCCAAAGACAGATATTAGTCCTTCCTTAATGTATGTTTTATGTGAACGTTTCTCAAAGTCAAATTAACTCTCATAAAGAGAATGGCTTTCAGTATTCCTCTGATGGAAGTATTGCACTTGGAATGACGGAAGTATTGCACTTGGAATCTTTTCTCATACAGACGAGTGGGATAAATAAGAGATTTGATCATTTAGTATGTGCTCAATGTATACACCGAGACTGACAACAAGTATCTTGAACCCAATTACAACAATTGATATTTTAACCAAAGAAATAAAAAGAACTGAAAATTGACAGATAAAAGAAATTTAAACGCAGTTGAAATAAAAATCAAATATAGAATCGGCAATGGAGGATAACAATGGCTAATCATACCTACCCATAAACTTGTAGCTCAAGACCTTTCGATGTCACTCAAGACTGAGTCGGGATCGAGTCGAACTCAGAGAGAGACATGAGGAGGACGAAGAGAAGCAGATCGGAAAACGCGAGGGTTTAGATCTCCGAGACTCCACGAGAGAAGTGGGATTTGGGAAAGGAGAGTTCGCCTCCGCAAAAGCAAGGGTTTGGCTCTGTGAGGAATTTGGGTAAAAAGAGCTAGTCACAGCTTAATCTCTCCGTTTAATCTCACAGAAGACGTCCAGTCTCTCGAATCTCTCTGTTAACCATTTTAAGCATTTGTTTTGTTAAGAATGACAGGTGGCGCATTGTTATTGGTCCTTGTCACCCAAGGTCTATCTTTTTTTAGCATACACAACGAGTCATCAATTGATAAAAGGGTCATTAAAATAGTAAAATAAATCAGCAAAGTGATAAAAATAGCTGATCTATGAGAAATATTGTACAATAACATAGCATAGCCACAGCTTTACCCCTCAAAAATATCACAACATTAAAAATGGATTGTTCACAATGCTCTATATATGTATATTTGCACATAACTAACCATCCTCAATAACACCTTGCCTCTATTAAAAATCAGCTCCTGATGAAGGATAAAGTGTAGAGACAAAGAGATAGCAAGAGAATCATCATCTTATTCATTGATAGGAGCCCTTTATATATGGAATTACACAATACCAATATGGTAAGGATATGAATACATAGATCTAGTCTAACTACATATCCTATTGGCATAAGGCTAAGGCACACATAGAGAATATCCTAGAACACTCCCCCTTGTGCCGCGTGTTGATATGCCGATGGTGCTGATCTGTTGCCTCGTCAAGTTACAAAAACCTTGTGGGAGAAAAACTGAACCTTGATCGTAGGAGAAAAAGAGTACAACGCACCCTTCACATTTGATAGTGACATGTATGTATGTGCTAGACTCCCCCTGAAGTTCGCACCTCCCCCTGATCTTTACATCAATCATAGGGCTCTTCCTGATTCTTACTAATCACGGAAATTTCAAAAACTTAAGCATGTCAATGCTCTTTAACAAGTCTTCAAATGTGGCATTAGACAATGATTAACT
>NC_020495.1:6361590-6362192 GCF_000184155.1 Fragaria vesca subsp. vesca | reverse complement strand
ATGTAGTCAATTAAGGTGGTAAGTAATCCACTTGACTAATAACTCAACAAGTAGAGTTATATGAACATTTCGAGAAACGCTCCATGAGTGCATTCCACAGTACTTTGTGGTCATTACTTTTTGCACAGATTGCCATTGAAGGCTTTTGTCGATGTGGCGCGTCAAAGACTTTGAGCGCATGAGATGTGAAATCTCGGCATCTAGGCTTGTTAGCCTGGGGGTCAAAACATTTGGTTTAATCCTTTCCAATGAAAGGTTCCACAGATACCAAGTGAAGATCCGCCTTAGGCATCTAATACGTCAAAACTCAAAGGAGCAGAATATTACATTGCTCTTGCATACAAAACCAAGCTGTTATGAGATTCGATAGAGGTCACAAACGATGCTTTTAATGGTTTGTCCTTCGGATTGATCATACACAATCCGGAAAAGCCGCGAATTGATCAAACACAATTCGGAAAAAGGCCTCGGATTGATTAAACACAATCCGGTGAAAGGTCGGGGTTGATCAAACACAACCCGGACAAAGAAACAAGAGTGATCAAACACACTCTTGACCCGCGAATAAAATTCTGGGATTTGGGTACCTGCAAGCACAAAAT
>NC_020495.1:6354758-6361570 GCF_000184155.1 Fragaria vesca subsp. vesca | reverse complement strand
GGGTACCTGCACGCACAAAATCCCAAGCATAGAATAGGAGATGGAGAAGGAGGAAATTGATTTTTATCCTCCCCGAGTTATTGAACTTGGAAAAGTTTAAGGTTTTCAAAAAAAACATACCTTTCTAGAGGCTGCCGAGAGGAGAATAACGTTTTGCCTACTTATACTTCGAATTTGAGGCTGAAAATTTGATAGGAGGAGCAGCTCTGGATGGGGAAGCTGCTGTCAAAATTTCAGGTTGATCGGAGCAAGGGAAGGTGGTGAACCGGTGGTCGGTAGCGGCGGCGGTCTGGAATCTTCCGGAGCCGGTTCGGAGACTTTCCGGCCGGTTCTTAGGGTGAGACCGGCGGCGTTGGATCCGGGGCGGAGAGAGCTTTCTGGGGATATAAAAATTCCGGCGGAGGGCAGTCAGAATTTTGGTCGGAAATCGGGAAAAACAAGGCTGCCCGATTTTAGGGTTTTGGTTTTTAGGGTTTAGAAAAAAAAATGATGGGCTATTGGCTCTAGGGTTAGAACAAAGTGCATGATAACGTGATGAAGGATAAAGTGTAGAGACAAAGAGATAACAAGAGAATCATCATCTTATTCATTGATAGGAGCCCTTTATATATGGAATTACACAATACCAATATGGTAAGGATATGAATACATAGATCTAGTCTAACTACATATCCTATTGGCATAAGGCTAAGACACACATAGAGAATATCCTAGAACAGCTCCTAATTAAAACATACCGATCAAATATATGTGCATAAGTGCAATGCTCACTTCAAGTATATTTGTAAGTAATGTGAGAAAGTTGCATATCTTACTTTTGACGCACGTCATATTACAAAATTTATGATTGAACAATCTTCTACACATCAAAACTTTATTTGGAGTACATACAGACTTCATCAGAACTTTACAATGACCAGTTTCAACAAGTAATTTCAGCCTGCAACAATTTTGTCCGAATTTTTTTTATCCTATTAAAGTTCATAAGATAAACTTCAACAATAGATGCAGCAATCTAAAAAAAGACTATGAAACACAACAAATTCGCAAGTTGCTAAACTTTAGGGTTTTCTAATCACTACATTGATTTTATTCGAGCCAAAAACGAAAATGCTCAGAGCTGAATATACCTAGGGTACGTACATATGGTAAACACTATTAGAGGAAAAGCTAGCTACGTAGCATTTTATTACCATGCTAAGACTGTAAGTACGTACGGCTGGTTTTGCCGGGCTGAGATTGATTTCGAAAAGAAATTATATAGACAAGAACCTTAATCAGATCGAGGATTATATGTCATAGGTCATTCCAACCATAAGAAGCTTGCTTCGTGGGATTGACATGATTTTGCCACTTTGCCTCGAGTTTTTCCTCAAGAAATCGTAGAAGTAGTTGATCACAATTTTCTTGAACCAACTCGACTTCTCTTCTGCCACTACTTGTGCCTCTCCCATCAGATACACAACCCCTTTGTCCATTGCCTCTTGTATGAACTGTATTTCCTCCTCATAACTGTTTTTCGAATTCCCTTCGCTCATCACATGTTTATTTCTAATGAACTCCTTCAGATTGTCCACCAGCATCTGCTCGAACTCTCCCGGTCCCTCTACCAAGTCATTGTAGCCATACCGAGCCACGCAACGGAACATTCTGTATTCCTTCGGTTCCAACTGTCGAAAAACAAACCTCTCCTCCGGTAGAACTTTGCTCACCGGGAGCGGCTTGATGGTCACTATAACCACAACCGAGTGTACTGAAGGTATGTTGGAAACAAAGTGAGAAAATATGGGAGGAACGCCTTGAACGAGATCCGAATACAAAAACCCCATTCCAGGGATGCGATGTACGTCGGGGTTTAAGGCCAATTGCTTCACGTATTCGGTAGAGACCTTGTTCTTGACCTCAAACATGTAACTTTGTTTGTGCACGTAATGCCAAGTTGCCATAATCACCATGAGAACGGCAGCGAAGAACAAAGGAAGGTAACCGCCTTCCACGAATTTGAACAGGACCGAAGATAAGTAAATCCCTTCGATTGAAATGAACACCAGGAAGAAGATGGCAATCAGAAAGATGCTGGTCTTCCATATGACTAACATGATTAGGGTGATCATACACGTTGTGATACACATAACACTGACCACCGCGATTCCATAAGCATTGCCAATTTGCTCAGTGGTTCTGAAAAAGAAGGTGATGAGCACGCAGGCTATCATAAGCATGTAGTTGATCTCAGGAATATAGACTTGGCCCTGGTTCTTTTCAGAGGTGTGGACAATCTTGACTCTAGGGAAGCAACCCATGCCTAAGGACTGTGCAATGATTGAGAATGTTCCGGTAATCAAAGCTTGGCTGGCAATGATGGCAGCAAGTACGGCTACAACGAATGTTGGCCAGTACAAAGGTTCTGCATGTAAAATAAGTCTTGGATATTACTAGGGAAATACCAGAAATTAATTCTTACACGGCGTGCAAGTACGAGACAACAAGCACAACAAAAGCATGTTAGATTGTCTGATGAGGAAACTTTTACTCTAAAACTTACTTGGTATTGAGGCGTAGAAAGTGGTGGCCACATCTCCTGGGTTCTTGGTGAGGTATGCCGATTGCCCAAGATACGCGAAGAGTATAGTGGGAAATGTGAAAAAAGTAAAACTGACCTGTGCTCAAGTGAAGAACAAATTGAAATTTTGAGTACGTGTTTGAAATTTGAAGAACAAATTAAGCTACAAAAGTATATGCATGGTACTCAAGTCTACAACTTACTTGGATTGCTCGCACACTGAAGTGACCCAGATCAGCAAACATGGCTTCAGTCCCTGGTCAAGTATATATGTCATTAATCAGTCAAATTTATAAGCATAATGACATAAATACAGTTATGGTTTTAGGACATATTGGAATTCTTAATTACCGGTGATGCAGAGAACTGCTCCCCCAAGGGAAATCCAAGCAGCTTTTCCATTTCTTTGGAAATATTTCACGATGTACCATGGATTGAAAGCTTTCAATACAGTAATATCGTATTTGATCAAGTTGTAAATTCCAATCCCAGTCAAGAACAAAAACCACAACAAGATTATAGGAGCAAATGTGAAGCCCACTTTATCAGTCCCAAATTGTTGAACGACAAAAAGAAGGATCAAGATTGCTACTGAAATCCACACAATAGCACCTGATCATCATCCACCAGTTTTTCACTCGATTAATATACGTCAAGAGCATAAACATGTATTCTTTTAACCTAAAATTCTTATAAATTTGATGACTTTAGCAATATAGGCTAGGGTATGAAATACATGATACATACTTTGGTCTAGTGACTTGATCCCGCTCTGCTGCAATCCGCTCACCGCTGAAAGAACTGCTCAAACACAATCAAAATAATCAGAATTAGTTTGTTGTGCTCCAAAAAAATTTATTTTAAGTGATTAAAATGGAGCTTATAGCTAATGATCGATCGATTACCGGAAATGCATGGAGTAAGAACACCATCTCCGATTACCATGGACGTTCCGGTAATGGTGATTACAAAAAGAACATACTGGGCAAGTCTACTTGTCTCCAGCTTCTTCTTGATCGCTTGGGAACGTTTCAACTCGCTCGAGGGGGTGTCCAGTTTGTAATTGGATAGCTCCGTATCCTCTGGCTGGTTATTAGGAATTAAGCTCACTTTTGCATGCCGGCAGATCAAAGAATACATTGCAAATGTTCCACCTGCAGATAGCCAATTAGGTAAACCCTAAATGAAATGAAGGACATGAAAATCAGCTAACTTGATTAAGTAATTACCTTCCCCATTGTCATTCGCCTGCAAGACGATGAAGACATACTTCAGCATAGGCACGAAGAAAATGGTATATATGATGATAGACAACACCCCTAGAATGTCATCCTTTTCTTTAATACCATTTGGGAAAGTGCTCGAGTACACATAGAGTGGAGAAGTCCCAATGTCCCCATACACAACCCCCACGCTTTGTATTGCTAAACTCAACGTGGTCTTCCAACTATGCTGCAGACAAAAAAAGAAGGAAAATTTTCAGTAGAATTTCTAGTCTCCCATCAAAAGGAATACAGGTGATAAATTTACAATTATTTTTGTATTCAGGTGGAGGACATAAGGAAGGGAATGCAGACTCTAACTTAAATTCCACGGTAAATCATTAAAACAATGGAGCGTGATAAATATGAGAGAGTGATTTAACATATTTCCATTTTCCACCATTCTCCGTTGCTATGACCTAAAAAGAAGAAACAAGAACATGCATGGACTAGTTTTTTTGTTTTCTTGATGGAGACATGGACTAGTTGATGAAGCAGCATAGATTCGATTGTTCTGGGTACCTTTGCTCGATGAAACCCATCATAAGTGGAAACTTTTCCGGCCTCGATATTAAGGGAGTCTATCCGGCGCATCTCTGCTCCCATCTTATCTCCGGCCGCCGCATCCTCCGTCCTCACTGCTTTCTCTCCCATCAAACCTTCACTTGTCAATTCAATTCAACCAGGTCTTTCACAGATAGATCAATGTCGACGAAGGTATTAATTTTCAAATGCAGCTTTCACCAATGGTCATGGTAATTTGGTTTTATAAGAGGTAAGCATTAAGTGTAGCAAGTAACTAACTACCTACGCGTTCACTCAGAGTTTTGTGCGTGTTGAACTGTGTCAAACTGTCAATACTTGGCACGAAAGTCTCTCCACCCCTAGTTTGGCTTTGGGGGAAGCCATGCCACAAACTCGTAAGAGACTTTCCCATGACATTTGTTGAACGCAGGTTTCACTGTGTCTAAAATAGTCTCTTGCCAAATTAGGACTCTAATAAGGTCTCTCTCTCTCTCTTCTTGCACAACTACGATACACGCACACCTTCCTCGCTCACTCCTCGGCTGCTATGATGTAGATTTTCCCTTTCCGTGAGTGTTCATGTTCATGTTCTTTTTTGTTCAGCGAAAGGTTCCGAACAAAAAAGTTACTTTTACCCAAAAAGTTTAACTGAGGTTAAAAAGTTTGTGGCTTATGGTTATTTGGGCCAACTAACACTTCCATTAGCATTTAGCAATCGAGGAAACGTTTGCTTTGTGTTTGTTTTGATAGACGGAACAAAACAAAGCCTTGGATTCATTCTACAAAAAAAAAAAAAAATTGTAGGAACTGAATCTTCTTCTTGTCTTTCTTTCTAGCAAAATCCAAAATTCCAAGTTGTTTGTTGATTTGAGTGTGAAGAATTGATGAAGATGATGCGCAAATCAGTTCTGGGTTTAGCAGCAACAGTAGCACAAGAGGTATGCCATTTCTTCACTTTACCCTTGTTGGTGCTTTGTTTCATTCCAAATCCACAAAGCCAAGCAACTCTAGAGAAACCCATCTAGGAAATCGACCCTTAGAGCCTAGAGTGAGTAATGTTGAGGATGCCTTGAAGGTGTTCGACGAAATGCTTCAGAGACGTCCTCTGCCGTCTGTTGTCCGTTTCAATCAGGTATTGGGCCAACTTGTCAAATTGAAACAATTTGAAGCAGTCCTCTCTTTAAATAGACAAATGGGTCTCGTCGGAATCGCTTCTGATGCTTATACTCTCAACATTACCATGAATTGCTACTGTCATTTGAACCAAATGGAGTATGCATTGTCTGTCTTGGCCCACTTCTTCAAGTTGGGTCTTCATATAACTGTGCCTATCTTCAACACTCTTATCCACGGCTTTGTTCTCCGAAATCGAGTGGCTGATGCAGCACGGCTTTTCAGCAAAATGGTGGTGGGGGGTCATTGCCAGCCCAATGTGGTTACTTTCAGCATACTAATAAAGGGCTTTTGCGCGATCAGGAACAACACTGCAGCTATTCAGTTACTTGGCAAGATGGAAGCAAATGGATGCGAGCCTAACATAATTACCTATAACACCATCATTGACAGCCTGGGCAAAGATACACTAGTTGACCAAGCAAAGAACCTCATTGCAGAGATGATTGGTAGAGGCATTGCTCCCAACGTTGTTACTTACACCTCATTGATTCAAGGAGTTTGCGATATAGGCAACTGGAAAGAAGCTACGAGGTTGTTGAATGAAATGGCTAGTCAGGGTATCTTTCCAAATGTATTCACCTTTAGTGTCCTGATTGATGCACTTTGTAAGGAAGGGAGGGTCATGCAAGCCAAAAGTGTAGTTCAGATTATGGTTCAAAGAGGAATTGAACCTAACACTATTACATACAATTCCCTTATGGATGGTCACTGTTTGCGAGGAGAAATGGACGAGGCGAAACGAGTTTTTGATCTAATGGTTGCCAAGGGCTCCGTGGTTAATGTTCAAAGCTGTAACATATTGATTAACGGATATTGCAAGCAGAAAAAGATCGATAAGGCTTACAAGATTTTCAAGGAAATGCCTCTCATGGGACTTGTTCCTAATACCGTTACTTATAACACTCTAATTGATGGTTTAAATAAAATGGGAAGGCTACAAGAAGCAGAAAAGTTGTTCTCTGAGATGCAAGATTGTGGCCAATTTCCAGATGTTCAAACTTATTGTATTATACTTGATGGCCTCTGTAACAACCAACAACTTTCTAATGCAATTGAATTGCTTAGAGAGATGGAAGGGAACAAGTTGAAACCAGATATTGTAGCTTACAATATTATCATTGAAGGGTTGTGCAAAGCTGGTGAAGTTCAGTCTGCCAAAGATCTTTTCCGTGGTTTATCACCAAAAGGAGTTCAGCCTAATGTAAGGACATATAACATAATGATCAGTGGAGTTTGCAAAGCAGGCCTCTTAGTTGAAGCAGAAGAGTTGCTTACAGAAATGGAAC